>NC_133392.1:152634541-152864541 GCF_047511655.1 Castor canadensis | reverse complement strand
GGGAAATGCATGCTGCTCGAATACTTGGAGCCCCATTGTTCTCTGATGTGGGTTAGACCTATCCTCACGGTGCTGTAGATACACCTTGTTTGGCTAGCAAAACCTTTTCCCCAAACTCAGCAAAGGCAAATGTCCCCTGCACTCACCCAGATGGTAGTGCTCCTGATGAGTGTTCATCGCTGGCAGTCAAGGATGTCTTCCAGCAGTGCCCAAATCCCCAAATTCACAAAGGACCTAAAGGTATTTTACAATAAAATACTAAAGACAGAATTTAATGCTTACCAGCTTTGGAGAGTGAAGGCTTGGTGTCACATAGCATGACATTATTTCATGAGACTTTAATAAAGAAGTCAAGAAAACTCAGTTGGACTTTCACAACACTCCTCCAGGGGCCCAGAGAAGCTATGATGGACCAGCTACTTTGCATGTGCCACTGGTCAGGCCTTGCTGGGCTGCTTAATTAATCATCTCTTCTTAATTAATTCAGTCATGGCTTCTCTCACTGGAGCTCTGGACACAGACTGGGAGGAAGTGAGAGGTCCCCATCCCCACTCTCTGAGCACCTGCTCTTTTAGTTCGCCAGCCCCTGCTGGCTTCCTCTGCCAGTGACCACAGTGGTCACTCAGGCTGCCCTGCCTGGTGGCATTCCCAGGTCCTTCCTTGTCTCTCTGTTTCTGTGTTGGGGGCTGTGCTGACCCTCCAGACATTGCAGGATCCCTGAGTGAATTCTGCACAGCATTCTAGGTTAGCGTTCTGTGTCTGCCAAAGCTGCCACCAACCAGTGCCACAGCCTGGCAGCTCAAGCACAGAAAGTTATTTCTCCCACAGTCCTCTCACAGGCTCTGGGGAGGATCAGTGTCTTCATCTTTCCTGGCTTCTACAGGTGCCTCCTTGTACTGCCAAAACCAGCTGTGGCCAGCAGCTACCTCTTACACAGGGTCTCTCCATCCTGCTCCATCAGCACCACTCCCCTGACTCTTCTCCTGCCTCCTGTGTCCACTTTCAAAGACCTTGTGATTACCTCCAGCCTAATCACTCAGTCCAGGGAAATCTTCCTATTTTAAGGCCAAATAATTAAGCATGCAACATGACATGTTGCAAAATTTGGGGATTAATACATAGACATTGTTGAGGGGGGTCCCCTATCTGCCAACCACATACCCATAATCTATCTATCAACATGACTACCTCTCTGTTAAATTCTCTACTTCAGTCTATATTCTGTTGCTGTAACAAAATGCCTGAGGTAAAGAGAATGAATAAATAAAGAGAAAAGTGCTAGAGACATAGGTTTGGGGTGGCTCTGGTGAGGGCCTTGTGGCAGATCTATCATTTGGTGGGAAAGGCAGCAAGAGGGCAGGGAGGGACCAGGCTTGTGGTTTCATAACAGTCTGCTCTGGTTGGGACTAATCCACTCCTGCAAGATCCAGCCTACTCCCCAAGACCAGCTTTCACTGTGAGTCAGGGCTGTCATGACCCAGTCACCTCCTACTAGACTTCACTTCTCAAAGGTTTCCCACCTTTCAAAACGGTTCTACTGGGACCAAGCTTCAGCATGAGTTTTGGCAGGGTCGAACCACCTTTAAACCCCAGTACTCTTCAAGTGTGGGGAGCATCTCTCTGCTTTGTAGGCAATCAGATAAAAATAGCATTATTATTGTAGCTCTTGCAGGCAGGTCTATTTGGGTCACAGGATGTATTAATCAGCTTTCTATTGCTATGACAAAATACCTGAAATAATCAACTTCAGCAGAGGAAGTATTTATTTGGGCTCTTGGTTTCCGAGATTCCAGTCCTCAATGGGTTGGCTCCATTGTTTGGGGGCCTGTGGAGAGACAGTGCATCATGGTAAGGAGTGTGAGCTGGAGCAAAGCTGCTTACCTCATGGGGATGGGGAAGCAAAGAGAGAGAGGGAGGGGCAGGGTCCCAAATATCCCCATTGAGGCCACACCCCTAGTGACCTAACTTCCTCCCATTAGGCCCCACCTCTTAAAGGTTTCGCCATCTCCCAATAGTGACTAATCCTTTAACACACAAGCTTTTGGGGAACATTTAAGATCCAAAGCATAACATAAGGAATATAAGAGGGAGTGAAGACTCACTAACAGCAGTGTTATGACATCTTTATGCCAAAGGAAGTTCTCCCTCGTCTCTGCCACGTGGTAGCTCAGTGGGCCTGGACCATTTCCGAGCTCACATGCAGCTCCCTCCCAGTGTCATGTGGCCCTGCTCCTTTCTTATAGCAGCTCCCAGTCTCTGGTGCTAGGAGGGTCTGTCCTCAACTCTTGACTCAGTTTCCCCCATATGAAATATGTCAACAGCTTCTGTGCTCCTGAGGGAAATCAGCCTTAGCTCGGCTGTTCGGCTGTTCCCCATCAAAATGCTTTTTTTGTTTTTTTTTTTTTGATTTTGTGTTCATTTAAGCCACTCTTTTTTTTTTTCATTTTTCTTTTATTATTCATATGTGCATACAAGGATTGGTTCATTTCTCCCCACTGCCCCCACCCCCTCCCTTACCACCCACTCCGCCCCCTCCCTCTCATCCCCCCAATACCCAGCAGAAACTATTTTGCCCTTATTTCTAATCTTGTTGTAGAGAGAGTATAAGCAATAATAGGAAGGAACAAGGGTTTTTGCTAGTTGAGATAAGGATAGCTATACAGGGCATTGACTCACATTGATTTCTTGTGCGTGGGTGTTACCTTCTAGGTTAATTCTTTTTGATCTCACCTTTTCTCTAGTACCTGGTCCCCTTTTCCTATTGGCCTCAGTTGCTTTGAGGTATCTGCTTTAGTTTCTCTGCATTAAGGGCAACAAATGCTAGGTAGTTTTTTAGGTGTCTTACCTATCCTCACCCCTTCCTTGTGTGCTCTCGCTTTTATCATGTGCTCATAGTCCAATCCCCTTGTTGTGTTTGCCCTTGATCTAATGTCCACATATGAGGGAGAACATACGATTTTTGGTCTTTTGGGCCAGGCTAACCTCACGCAGAATGATGTTCTCCAATTCCATCCATTTACCAGCAAATGATAACATTTTGTTCTTCTTCATGGCTGCATAAAATTCCATTGTGTATAGATACCACATTTTCTTAATCCATTCGTCAGTGGTGGGGCATCTTGGCTGTTTCCACGACTTGGCTATTGTGAATAGTGCCGCAATAAACATGGATGTGCAGGTGCCTCTGGAGTAACAGTCTTTTGGGTATATCCCCAAGAGTGGTATTGCTGGATCAAATGGTAGATCGATGTCCAGCTTTTTAAGTAGCCTCCAAATTTTTTTCCAGAGTGGTTGTACTAGTCTACATTCCCACCAACAGTGTAAGAGGGTTCCTTTTTCCCCGCATCCTCGCCAACACCTGTTGTTGGTGGTGTTGCTGATGATGGCTATTCTAACAGGGGTGAGGTGGAATCTTAGCGTGGTTTTAATTTGCATTTCCTTTATTGCTAGAGATGGTGAGCATTTTTTCATGTGTTTTCTGGCCATTTGAATTTCTTCTTTTGAGAAAGTTCTGTTTAGTTCACATGCCCATTTCTTTATTGGTTCATTAGTTTTGGGAGAATTTAGTTTTTTAAGTTCCCTGTATATTCTGGTTATCAGTCCTTTGTCTGATGTATAGTTGGCAAATATTTTCTCCCACTCTGTGGGTGTTCTCTTCAGTTTAGAGACCATTTCTTTTGATGAACAGAAGCTTTTTAGTTTTATGAGGTCCCATTTATCTATGCTATCTCTTAGTTGCTGTGCTGCTGGGGTTTCATTGAGAAAGTTCTTACCTATACCTTCTAACTCCAGAGTATTTCCTACTCTTTCTTGTATCAACTTAAGAGTTTGGGGTCTGATATTAAGATCCTTGATCCATTTTGAGTTAATATTGGTATAGGGTGATATACATGGATCTAGTTTCAATTTTTTGCAGACTGCTAACCAGTTTTCCCAGCAGTTTTTGTTGAAGAGGCTGCTATTTCTCCATCGTATATTTTTAGCTCCTTTGTCAAAGATAAGTTGCTTATAGTTGTGTGGCTTCATATCTGGATCTTCTATTCTGTTCCACTGGTCTTCATGTCTGTTTTTGTGCCAGTACCATGCTGTTTTTATTGTTATTGCTTTGTAATATAGTTTGAAGTCAGGTATTGTGATACCTCCTGCATTGTTCTTTTGACTGAGTATTGCCTTGGCTATTCGTGGCCTCTTGTGTTTCCATATAAATTTAACAGTAGATTTTTCAATCTCTTTAATGAATGTCATTGGAATTTTGATGGGAATTGCATTAAACATGTAGATTACTTTGGGGAGTATCGACATTTTTACTATGTTGATTCTACCAATCCATGAGCATGGGAGATCTCTCCACTTTCTATAGTCTTCCTCAATCTCTTTCTTCAGAAGTGTATAGTTTTCCTTGTAGAGGTCTTTCACATCTTTTGTTAGGTTTACACCTAGGTATTTGATTTTTTTTGAGGCTTTTGTAAATGGAATTGTTTTCATATATTCTTTTTCAGTTTGCTCATTGTTAGTGTATAGAAATGCTAATGATTTTTCTATGTTGATTTTATATCCTGCTACCTTGCTATAGCTATTGATGATGTCTAGAAGCTTCTGAGTAGAGTTTTTTGGGTCTTTAAGGTATAGGATCATGTTGTCTGCAAATAGGGATATTTTGACAGTTTCTTTACCTATTTGTATTCCTTTTATTCCTTCTTCTTGCCTAATTGCTCTGGCTAGGAATTCCAGTACTATGTTGAATAGGAGTGGAGATAGTGGACATCCTTGTCTAGTTCCTGATTTTAGAGGGAATGGTTTTAATTTTTCTCTGTTAGTATAATGCTGGCTGTAGGTTTGTCATATATAGCTTTTATAATGTTGAGGAACTTTCCTTCTATTCCTAGTTTTCTTAGAGCTTTTATCATGAAATGATGTTGGATGTTATCAAAGGCTTTTTCTGCATCTATTGAGATGATCAAGTGGTTTTTGTCTTTGCTTCTGTTACTGTGGTTTATTACGTTTATTGATTTTCGTATGTTGAACCACCCCTGCATCCCTGGGATGAAGCCTACCTGGTCGTGGTGAATAATCTTTTTGATGTGTTGCTGAATTCGGTTTGCCATTATTTTGTTGAGGATTTTTGCATCAATGTTCATTAAGGAGATTGGCCTATAGTTCTCCTTTTTGGAGGTGTCTTTGCCTGGTTTTGGGATAAGTGTAATACTGGCTTCATAAAATGTGTTTGGCAGTTTTCCTTCCCTTTCTATTTCATGGAACAGTTTAAGGAGGGTTGGTATCAGTTCTTCTTTAAAGGTCTGATAGAATTCATCAGAGAATCCATCAGGTCCTGGACTTTTCTTTTTGGGGAGACTCTTGATTGCTGCTTCAATTTCATTTTGTGTTATAGGTCTATTCAGGTGATTAATTTCCTCTTGGTTCAGTTTTGGATGATCATATGTATCTAGAAATCTGTCCATTTCTTTAAGATTTTCAAATTTATTTGAATATAGGTTCTCAAAGTAGTCTCTGATGATTTCCTGGACTTCCATGGTGTTTGTTGTTATCTCCCCTTTTGCATTCCTAATTCTACTAATTTGGGTTTTTTCTCTCCTCATTTTAGTCAGGTTTGCCAGGGGTCTATCGATCTTGTTTATTTTTTCAAAGAACCAACTTTTTGTTTCATTAATTCTTTGTATGGTTTTTTTGGTTTCTATTTTGTTGATTTCAGCTCTTATTTTTATTATTTCTCTCCTTCTATTTGTTTTGGGATTTGCTTGTTCTTGTTTTTCTAGGAGTTTGAGATGTATCATTAGGTCATTGATTTGGGATCTTTCAATCTTTTTAATATATGCACTCATGGCTATAAACTTTCCTCTCAAGACTGCCTTAGCTGTGTCCCATAGGTTCCGGTAGGTTGTGTTTTCATTTTCATTGACTTCCAGGAACTTTTTAATTTCCTCTTTTATTGCATCGATGATCCACTCTTCATTAAGTAATGAGTTATTTAGTTTCCAGCTGTTTGCATGTTTTTTGTCTTTACTTTTGTTGTTGAGTTCTACTTTTACTGCATTGTGGTCAGATAGTATGCACGGTATTATTTCTATTTTCTTATATTTGCTGAGGCTTGCTTTGTGCCCTAGGATATGATCTATTTTGGAGAATGTTCCATGGGCTGCTGAGAAGAATGTATATTGTGTAGAGGTTGGATGAAATGTTCTGTAGACATCTACTAGGTCCATTTGATCTATTGCATATTTTAGATCTTGGATTTCTTTATTGATTTTTTGTTTGGATGACCTATCTATTGATGATAATGGAGTGTTAAAGTCTCCCACAACCACTGTGTTGGCGTTTATATATGCTTTTAGGTCCTTCAGGGTATGTTTGATGAAATTGGGTGCGTTGACATTGGGTGCGTACAGATTGATGATTATTATTTCCTTTTGGTCTATTTCCCCTTTTATTAGTATGGAATGTCCTTCTTTATCTCATTTGATCAATGTAGGTTTGAAGTCTACTTTGTCAGAGATAAGTATTGCTACTCCTGCTTGTTTTCGGGGGCCATTGGCTTGGTAAATCTTCTTCCAGCCTTTCATCCTAAGCATATGCTTATTTCTGTCGGTGAGATGAGTCTCCTGTAAGCAACAAATTGTTGGATCTTCTTTTTTAATCCCCATCAAAATGCTTTTGATGTACAAGTGGATTTAAAAAAAAAAAAGGTTCCCAGCATCTGGCTTAGACAAGGTTGTGAGAGCTCCAACTGTTCTTGTGCCTGCAGAACAGAACCAGAGAGCTGGAGACAATGTGGAGGGAGGGCGTGGCTGTCAACGCAGAGTGACACATTGAGACACAGGCTATTTTGTGGTCGATCTAGAACTCGAGCCCCCAGGCACCTCAACTGCAAACCTAGCATTTTTTCCACTAGGTCCCATTTTATAAGAGGCTTAATGAGAGGCCTTTATATTAATCTTGCAGTTGTTCTACTTAGTGGATTGCCAAGACTCTATCCCTTTCCCATTTTTCTGAGCAAGTAACTGACTGCCCCACCCCCCTTTCCTGAAGACAAATCACCATTGTTTTCTGTTTGCTGAGTGGTTTCATTGTTGTATTCCTGATGCATTTCTACGATTTATCTAAATCATTTTTCCTTTTGCCCTCATTCCTGAGAGTATTTTATCTTCCCCCCACCCCACCACAGTGGTCATGTGCTTTTTTTGTTGAGTTCCCTTGGAGGGTTTTGTGGTCTGATATGGAGAATTGCTGAAGAGAGAAATTCAAGATCTTTTTCTGTGGTGGGGTGGTATTTGAACTCTTGAAGCATGGACACTCTGTGTCTTGTGTGACATATGACTCTCTTTTGATTTTTAGCACCTGCTATATGTCAGGTTCTGTGCTAATCAGGTGTCATAGGTGCTCTGTGGGACCCTCTGTGGGAGCGTCAGCCTGGCAGGGGAGAAGGACTTAATTCAAACAGTCATGTGGATCAGTGAGTAGTTACAGATGCTGATCTAAGGATCTTTAAAAGTGCATTACAAAAAAAAAATTGACCTAGGATGTAGAGCGTGATTGGGGCTGGAGAAGTCTTCAGCTTAGCCGTGGTTGGCATATGAATGACATTGAGCAGAGAGAGCTCATTCCACACAGAAAGAATGGTATGTGCAAAGGCCCTGGGGTGGAAGGGGATCTGGTAGAACTTTTCTGCTCCTTTGACCACTTAGTATTTGACCCAGATATTACTGAGCCTTGCCTTGTCCCAGGAACCCTGTGTCACTGGGTTCTGTCCACACCTGCATAGATGCTGACCCTCTGAACCTATGGGTTTTTTAAGAATTGTGTCACCTGGGAACCTCTGCCCCAAAGCAACCAACATAGCCAAGAAGAGAAGCATCTACTTGGGTTTCCTGTCTTGTTGAAGGCCATGACCAATCTCAGCTTCTTCCAGTGAAGACAATCACAGAGTCCATGACGGTGCCTCACGGACAGCCATGTCAATCCACCACGTCAAGATATTTGAGCTTCTTGGATGGGACTCCAGTGCCCTGGATGCTTGCTGACGTTGGCTTTTGGTGAAAGAGTCCTCTTTGAAATGTCAGGTGTGGATTTCTTTCCCTGAAGGAGCTGGTGAGCAACTGACATCAGGGCTGGGTTTGAGGTCATGGGAAACAGGTTTTTAAGCTACAATAAATGACCTCGTTTCTCACCTTGTACCTTCTCCACACAACAATCTATTGGCGTATATTTGAAGTGGTTGTGGCGTTATGACATACCCACATGATATTTTAGGAAGAAAAACACTAAATGATTAGAAAATCAGGGGTAGAGCATTCCACACTGAAACTCTGCTGTGAGTGAAACTGGAGGAGGTGACCCCAAGCAGAAAATAAGATGTCTAATTCCTCTCATTTGAAAATATCAGGAGTCTGGGGGGTCCTCCACTTCCCCAGGCAAAACCCAGCACAACTGTGACCCAAGCTTCTTTCCCTTTCCAGCATTTTCAGATGAAACAAAGGGGTGGTGTCTGCACAGGCCCAGGTGGCTGTGGAAAATGCCTGTGACAGCTGTGGTGGGAGGCAGGGGCTTGGCCAAAATTTGTTTTATATTTAGAGCAAATACTGTCCAGGAAAGTAACCCAATGTGTCTGCTTCATGTATTCCCTCTGGGGCAACCCTCTCCCCTTTCTTCATCTTCCTTCACACCCTCTGCACCCTGCAAACTGCATCCTTTAGCTTCTCAGACCTCCCTCCCTAAACTCTTTTCCAAATGGCCCAGCCCCCAAAATGGCCTCTTCCTCTTTTGCCCCCTTAATGTCCAAATATCCGATCATTGTTGGGGTCAATCCTGATCATAAAAGAAACTGATTTTAAATTAATTCTCACTAGGTTTTGATGACTGATGGCCCTAGTTTTTCTTGGAGAGGTATTTTAACCTTTAAAGTAGGTTAACCCAAGTGCGTCTCCATTCAGTGGGTGCCATGTTTTAAGATGATAAATTGCCGGTGGAAGCCCTAATAGGGAAATGGCAGCAACCTCTGCTTTTGTGAGCTTTTGTTTTTGTTGTGGCTGTCTTGCTACCATTAGAGGGGCCTGTGCATGCAGAATGAATCCTTTTTGCCAGTTTCCTAATAATATACAACCCCTTTTCCTTCCTTCCCATTTTCCCTTCTCTCCTTCCTTTTTGCTCTCCCTCCCCCATCATTGATTCTCACCATGTGTTCTCTGAAGTCACATCTCTGGCTGGCTTGATCTCATTCAAGCATTTTCTCCCCAAATGCATTTGGAAAGCCAGGTGAGAGGACTGATGGTTCCTGGATCTCTGAGCCTTTCTCCAGCCAATGACCCTCCCCCCACATGGTCTTAATTCTGCCTCTGGCCCCAGGGTGGGTGGAGACAGCCAGGAGACAGCCATGGTCTGAAATTTGTGCAACAGCTGTGCAGTCCATTCCTGCCAGCCCAGGGTCTCTTCTACTTGTTTTGTTTTCTTGCACAAGATCCCTCTTTATTGCAAGAAGGATTAATTAAAGCAATTCTTTTCTCAGCCCTTTAAAACCTGGATTTATGGGTGGAAGAGTGGCTGAGATGAACACATGTAAGGGACCCCGTGCCTCCAGGAGGAATGCCATATGGCGTGTGTGTCCATGTGTCAGAGTTGCCGTTCTCCGATGATTTCCACTCAGGGCAGCCTGGGTTGATTTCTCAAGCCGTTCAGGAGTGTTAGATGGTTGGGTGGAGATTATCAGAGACATCATGGGCAGAAGGCCTTTCTCAGCTGCCTCATGGCACGTAAACTCATGAGCTAAGGGTGCTGGGCTGGATGCCCCTAGAGAAGACATGCTTGCTGGAATCTTTTCCAAGTGGGAAAAGGGAACACAGTGATACTCAGTTCTGTAAAGGCAGCCTGCTCATCGAATCTGAGAAGCCAATGTGAGCTGCTCTATGCTCTTGAGCAAGTAATTTCTCTTTCTGTGTGGGCCTTGGTTTCCCCATCTTTGAAGTTTAGGGTTGGGCAAGATTTCTAAGATCTTTTCTCTGCTAAATTCTGGAGTCTATCTACACTTAACCAATCTCATTTACCCTCCACATTACAGCCAGAATATTCGTTCTGGAACACATGGTCGACCAAGGCCCTCACTTGCTTAAAACAGATCTGTGGCTCCCTATTATCCCCAGGTGAAGTCCAGGGTTCTTAGCTGGACACCTGTGGTTCTTAAGATCTGGCTTGTGGTTTTATCTTTTGCCACTTCCTCCTATCTCCGTGCATTCTTAGTCACAGTGGACCATGTGACACTTTGGAAGATCTCAGAGAATGCTGTCTTTCCCACCTGGAATCTCTCTACTGTTTATTCTGCTGGTCACATATTCACCCTGCAGGTCTGAGTTTCTCACCACCACCTCCAAGCCTGGGCAGGCTCATCCCCAGATGTTCCTGGGTGTGCCACAGCTGTGATGATAGGAGAGAATGACTCCCTATTATAGAAGAGCATGTCTGTGCTGCTCAACCAGAAACTCCTTGGAGGATGGGGCTGTGTCCTGTTCACATGGTGCCCCAGCATGTAGCGGATGAGCAGGCAGTATCTGTCACGTGAGCCGTTCTTAAGATGCTATGGTCCAAGTCAGGCACTGTGCTGATGTGTACCTCCCTCCCAGCAGGCAGGTGGTAGGTTCACACTTCAGATGCTCTAGGAAATTGACTCAGGCAGTTTCTAAATGATGGTTGTCCAACTTTCTGGAATGTTCTGCCATCTCCTAAGAGGTGGAATTGAACTCCATGTGCACCCTGTCCACTCACTTATACCCCCCAACAAGTGACCCTTCATCTAACGCCCAGGGAACCATGCAGACATTCCCGTTCACTCCTTTTTTGTAGCACAACCAGGCACATACGTCGTCCCATTTTAGATGCATCCTGGCAAGCTGACTTCCTGCTCCCATTCAGTCAATCATCTTCCGTCTTTGGCAGGAAGGCGAGCACACAGCTCTGCATGTGTCAACCCCAACATATTTCTAATTCCATCATGGCTGGGTGTATGCCGCCTCTGCCATAGGATTTTAAGATGCTCTTAAAAAAAATCTCATGTGTGAGCGTTTCTCAGCCAGGACTAGAAACACACAGGCTGTGCTGTGACCGCAGTAAGGCTGATCTGCATCCAGGAGTCTCTCAGAGCCTTTGGCCTTTTGACAAGGACCAAAGTCCTGTCTGATAGGAGGAAAGAGGTCACTACTGGGAGGTGCTGCTCAGCTGAAAGTCCTGGAAACCTGGTGACCAGGTGGATCTTTCAAAAGTAAAATGGACTGAAGGGCAACATCAAGCCCAGAGAGAGGCCATGAATGTTGGCCAAGTGTTCTGAGTTTCTCCACAGAAGAGGACAACAGGGGTCTCTGCAAAAGGGTGGGCTGCTATCCTTTAGTATTGGTGGTTATCCTACTATCCATTTTGAACCCCTATGAAGCTGTGACAGCTCGCTCACTGTGTCACATCCTATGACCACAGGCAAGCAAGGAGTCATTTCTTGAGGACTTTGATGTATGTCAGAGCTGGGTGTGTGCGCGTGCATGCGTGCATGCGTTTAAGCCATCTTTGCTCCCTTTCAGCTCCTTAGCTTATTTTGAAGTTTCATTCAGTGCTCCTTGGCTTCATAACCTAACTCCATCCTTGTCATTTATTCTCTGCTGAAATTCCTAATGTCCTCTCTGCTCTGTCAAAAGTGATTTTTGACCCTTAACCTCTTTTCTCCACACTCTGATGTTTTTCTTCCATTCTCTCTTGGAACATAAATTTGATTTCCTTCCTGTGCAGCCCAGCATGAACCTGGTGGCAACGGCTCTAATTTGTAGCTGCGTTTGGAGATGGTGGGCAGACTGGAGTCGTGACTCCACTCAGTTTGAAGTCTTTACCCTAAGACCCTCGCCTCAATGTCATTCCTTATTAAAAAGATTTAAGCATAAAGTCATAACTGCCTTAGAAGTGGATTTAAATTTACATCTTGCTGTATTTTTCTGGTAGCTGTCAAAGTCCTCTCGGAGAGGATGGGGGTTATTCCAACCCCCTTCTCAGCCTATGTTAATTTTGCTCTTTTCTTCCCATCCAATTTTGTTCTCTTCAGTTCCGTTCTCAGCTGGATCTGGTGTTTTACTCCATGTATTGAACTAGCAAAGCAATAATATGTTATGATTAATAAGTGGCTTGACAGGCAGGAAAAAGCAAATCTTATTCATTGCATCAGTGGTGCCGTAGAAATGCGCTATTTTTAAAAAATGCGTTTAGTCAGCAGGATGGGTTTTGTCTAGTTCCTTGGCCCTGAACTCCCCACCACAGCCAGATGTCCTGTTTCTCATCACCTATAAATTTCAAGCTTGCAGCACTGGAGAAGGGTTCCAGGTGTCCTAGGACCTTTCCAAGCCTTAGGAGCTCATTTTTGAAGGCTCCATCCAATGTTATGGAAAATATATTAGCACGTGTGGTACATCCTAGTCTAAATGCAATTGTGTATAACTGTAAGGAGTTTAGGCTTGAGTTGAATTTGGCTAGGTGATATACTATATCCTCCCGTGTGCAGGCCTCTCCTGAGCAGGTTCACATGTGCTGATAATTCGTTCTTTTTCCTATCTGAGTAAACTTTTCTTTCATTACAGGCCCATCCATTTCTCTTAACAGGGGTTTATTTGTGTGATTTAGAATGACACAAAAATTGTCACGTCTCATGATTTTTTTTTTCCCCCTTTAAAAAGTTTGCAGGCTCTGAAGCTGCCTTCTGTAAGATGACAGCCACGAGCTACAGGTGGCACTGAACCCTTGATATGTGACCAGTCACGCTGCTTTATTTTTTGTGGTACTAGGATTTGAATTCAGGACCTCACCCTTGCCAGGCAGATGCTCTCTGTCACTTGAGCCACTCCTCCCACCCTCCACACTGTGCATTGAGCATACAATACACCCTAGGTTTCAGACTTGACTTAGCAGAGAAGAAAGAAAGAAAACAGGATACCCCAATGTTATTTTAAATTGGATTCACATTAAAATAATAATGTTAATAGTTTTGAGATGTTGGTTCAAGTAAAATATATTATTAAAATTAATTTCAGCTTAAACAGCTTTTAACAAGACTATTAAAATTTTAAATTTCATACGTGACTCACATGACTGTCTCGGCTGGACAGTATTGCTCTAGATAGCGGCTGAAGGGCGTGGGGTGAAAATGGTCCAGGTTGTCTCTTGGCTTCCCTGGAGGTATAACGCTCCTGCATGCATGAGGTGAAGTGTTCATACAATACTTGTGCACATTACAAATGTCTTCAAGGGCCCATGCTGTGCCATGCATTAGGTGAAATGCTGGAGGTAGATGGCAGTCAGGATGAACAGTGTTTCTGTCCAGAGACTCTCCATCAGAAACCTTGGCCAAGGGGCATGTGTGGACTGTGGTCCAGCCTGGGCCTTGCCACTGAGCTGGGGACCTGAGAAAGGGCAGGGACCAAAGGAGGGGTTCCTCTCTACACATAGAGCTGAGTGCCCTCCAAGCCATGGCTTTTGGGGAATACATTCACAGTGGGCACGAGAGCCTCTGTGGCCATTACCAGCCCTGTCTCTGCCCTCAGGGTGGGTAGATCTTGAGTCCCAGGCACCAGGGTTATTTCTAAGCCCCACACGTATGCCCTGATCCTTTGCCTAGATTCTAACCTCTGGCTGACTCCTTGAGCCAGGCACCCTGCAGGCTCAGCTTTCTGTCTGAACATGGACTTCTGACCAAGGTGAGGCCAAGGTTACCTTACTACATAGACTGGTCTCCATCAGGCAGGTCAATGAGACTCCCCCTGTCTTCTTCTCCTGTCTGAACAATCTTGCTTTTTGCCATCTTCCTGATTTCTTTGGTTAGAACATAAGCTCCTGATCTGGTGTGTGCATAAATGTGTTTGTGCACTGGGACCCCTGCTAGCCATGCTGGATTCTTCATGACCGTGTGTGAGCAGGACAAGCCTATGGCATTTGGGTGAAGACAGAGTTGCTCCCTTTCTCTGACTTCTCTTTTGTTCTTGTGTATTGTCATCTGTCTCAGTCCAAGATGTGATATCCTGGCTTTTAGGGAGGAGATTTTGCTTGGAGGGTGGTGGCTCCTCTCCCCTCCCAGCCACAGGTATGGGGCTGCCACCAGGGACTGGAATATGTTGGCACCCATGTGCCTCCCATCTCAGGTGGAGCAGGCATCAGAGGCCTGGGGTGTGGTTTCATCCACCATGCCCTGACTCTTGGTCTTGTCTCAACTTTTTTCCAGGCCACCCCACTGCTTCCCAGACCCTTTACCTATGCCTGGCACAAAGAAAGTTCTTAATAACAATGTATTTAGTACTGATGTCAGCCCAAAGAGGTGAGACAAAAGCCACACAAGAAAGGCACAGCCCTACCTGTGCTCACCATATCCCCAGCTTCCATGGCCAAAGACTGCCTGTGCATTTACTGTGACATGTGGCTTTCCCTGTGTCTTTCTTAGAGAAAGAGCTTGCTTTCTGCCAGGGTCCCCAACCTCCAGTCCACTTTGGCGCTCTGTCTCCCGTGTAGAGAGGATCATCCCACATCTGGGGCCTGGTTTCTTTTTTTGTGTTATCTCACACTTGGGACATGGTTTATTTCTGTTGCTGTTCCCAGGTCTGCTACTGGTGCCATTTCTTTGTTTATAGACAGTGGGCTCACTCTTTCAGGTTTCTTTCTTTCTCTTCTTTTTTTTCTCTTTCTTTCTGGTGAAACTGGGATTTTTACTCAGGGCTTTGTGCTTGCTAGGCAGGTGCTTTACTAATTGAGTCATGCTCCCAGCCCCTTTGACTCTGGTTATTTTGAAGATAGGTTCTTGCTTTTTCCCCAAGTCAGCCTGGACCACAATCCTATTTTATGCTTCCTGCCATAGTTGGGGTGACAGGTGTGCAATACTGCAACCCAACTTCTTTCTATTGAGATGAGATCCTGCAAACTTTTTTGCCCTAGACAACTTGGAGCTCTGACCTTCCTGATCTCAGCTTTGGTGTGTGTCTGCACACACCACCAAGCCCAGCTATTGGTTGATATGGAGTCTTGCTAACTTTTTGCTCATTCTGGCTTTCAACTTCAATCCTCCCAATCTCAGCCTCCCAAGCAGCCACCAGTGCACAGCTCAGGTTATTCTTAATAGGTCTACTCAGAAGATTCCGAGCCATCTCTGCAGGGAGAGGCCAGACAGTGACCCTGCTTTGTGTACCACGGGTGAAGCCTCTGCCGCTCACAAATTAGAGTCACGCTGGGTGCTGGGTTCTGGGGCATTGATCAAAAACTGCTGGAAGATGCCCTGAGTCCTGGAGGTGCTCTTGAGCCTGTATAACTTATCAAGATATGGGACAGGGGATTGTGCAGTAGACATGTGTGAGAAGCCATGTGCTAGGTGTCTGAGCCCATGAGTGCTAAGAGGAGGGCAAGTGACATGAACATGGGGGCTTGGGTATCACACTTCCTAGTCCAGGAGGCAATCACCTCTGCCCACACCCCTCTCCAAGTCTGTGCTGTTGATGATCCTTAGGCTTGAGTGAGTATCCCCCGAAGGTTCTGTGTGTGCTTGCGCTCTGTCAAACCCCTTGAGGAAGGGATTTCAGCTCAGGTGAACAAAGCCTAGGAAAAGTCACCACCCTCTCTCACGCTGGTCTTTTAGGATACTACATATGTAGATAAGAACCTGTCATCTGCTGACTGAACTCTACAGAGCAGAGCCCACACTCCTCATTGGTTCTAGAGTCTTGCATCTGGGCAGGCCTCCCCAGCCTTGCCCACTGACTTGGTCTCTTCTGTATTGGGGTAACCCAAGTTCCTTCCTGCCTTTGCACTGGCTGGCCCAGGTAAAGAAGTTTGTGAGACCTCATATCAACAGAAAAAACTGAGCATGGTGGCATGCACCTGTCATCCCAGCAATGGCAGGAAAGCATCAAATAGGTAGCTAGCACCAGGTTGGCCTGGGCAAAAGTGAGACCCTATTTCCAAAATAACCAGAAGAATAAAGGGGACTGGAGATGTGAGTTGGGAGCACCTGCCTAGCAAGTGCAAAGCTCTGAGTTCAAATTCCAGTTCTGCAAAAGAAAAAAGGTAAATTGTAAGGAAGGAGGGAAGGAAAGGACATCTGTAGTCTGTCTGCACACCATGCTAACCTGGCAACTGGCTCCATGAACCATGTGTGTGAGGATATAGCTCAGTGCTAGAAGACTTTCCTAGCATGCACAAGGCCCTGGGTTCAAACCTCAGCACCCCCAAAACAAAACAAAAACAAAAACCAAACAAACATGGAGACACAGACCCTCACCCTTGCCTTTGAGACCAGGGCTCCACAAATGGAGCAGGTGCTGGAGTCAGAGTTCTGGAGATACTTTCTCCCAGAGGATAGCCCAGTGTCGAGTTAAAGAATGAGGTATCAGTTGGGTGTGGTGACACATGCCTGTAATTCCAGCTCTTGGGGAGCTGAGGCAGGAGATTATAAGTTCCAGGCCAGCCTCAGGTAATAGAGAGTTCAAGGACAGCCTGGGCAACTTAACAATACCCTGTGTCAAAATAAAATTGGAAAAAGGATAGTAGGGAGGGTCAAGCATTACTCAGTGGTAAAGTGCTTGCCTAGCATGTCTGAGGTCCTAGGTTCCATCCCTAGGACTATAAAAAAAAAAAAAAGCAAAATTCCTAAGTTCCTTTCTTGACTTTGACAATTTCCAGAGAGACTCCTATGAATGATCTCCCCCAATGACCTTTACCCTGTACCAAGCTCTCTTCCTTCAGTGTGGGTGGCACCTGTGACTAGATGTCATGTCTGTGATTATATTACCTTAGATGGCAAAGGAAGTGGGTCTGATGTAATCACAGGTCCCCTTAAATGTGAGGTTATCTTTAGTTTATTAGTGTAATTATTAACACTGTGAGCAGAGAGTTTCTTGAAGATGGATGAGGCCATGGGAGAAGGACTGAGGGGTCTCTAGAGCTGAATGACACTGGATGACAGCCATGGGGGAGGGGGAACCTCAGGCTGACAGTCACAAGGAGCCAAGTTCTACTGACCTTTTAATGATCATGGAGACAGAGTCTCCCCAGAGCCCAGGCCAGCCAACACCGCAGGGAAGGAAATGCTCCCAGGCCCTTGTGACTTCTGCCCTACAGAGCTGAGTTGACACAAGGGTGCCATCTCTTTATGCCACCATGTTGGTGGCACCATGTTACAAGAATGGAAAATGAACAGACCTTAGACCATGGATCCTGAAAAACATTCAACAGAACAGCAGAGGTGTGGCAGATCTGCAACAAAAATGTCAGAAAGACCTCTCTCCAGGAAGTGAACCCTGCTGCTTGCTGGTTCTACTGCCAGAGCAAATGGCTTCTCTGAGCCTCCGACTTGTCATCTGTAAGGAGGGAAGATAATAGTAGTTCTTGCCTCTGTGCTACTTTCATGCCCTAAAAGGTGACACTGCAGGCAGAGGGCTCAGGGTGGCACTGGGCCCAGCAGGTCCCCAGCAGAGATGGCATCCTTTGCTGTGGGCACATGCTCCCTCTCCACAGCCATACTCTGTATTTCTCCAGTGTAGGTTTGTCTTGGGAGGAGTTCTTATTTCCTGTCATGGGTGGCCCAGTCATAAGACAGTGTGGGGCAGAGGGGAGCTCACTTCTCCACTCTTTCTCTGGCACCAAAAGACATATGATCAATCATTGTCAGAGGGAGAGCCAAGAGGGGGCTGGGGCTGCCAGAGATGCAGCTGTTCATGGCAACACCCTGTCCCCCGTGGCACGTACTGAAGGGCAGTGGGGGTGCAGAAAGGACAAAATCACACTACATTCTTAGTGGAGTGTGCAAACTGTGTCTTTACACAGGGCATGACATATCGAGCACTTCCCCTCAAAATCCAGACACAAGCCAGGAAC
Organism: Castor canadensis; assembly: GCF_047511655.1. Lineage (NCBI taxonomy): Eukaryota > Metazoa > Chordata > Mammalia > Rodentia > Castoridae > Castor > Castor canadensis. The sequence continues at coordinate 152,846,661 of NC_133392.1, read as the reverse complement.
CAGTGGCTTGCACTGTAACTCTAGCTACTTGGAAGCCTGAGATGGGGAGGATCATGGTTCAAGGTTAGCCCAGGCAAAAATGTTTGTGAGACCCCTTCTCAACCAATAGCTGGGCGTGGTGGTGAGCACCAGTCATCCCAAGCTATAAGAGAGGCTAAGTTCAGGGGGACTGTGATTCCAGGCCAGTCCAGGTTAAAAAAAATTCACAAGACTCTATCTCAATGTAAAAAAGATCTGGACATGACAGTAGCACAGGCCTGTCATCCCAGCTGTGGTGGGAGATATAAAATTGGAGAATCCAGGTATAGGCTGGCTTGGGTAAAAAGTGACACCCTGTCTCTAAAATAACCAGAGCAAAAAAGCGCTGGAGGCATGGCTCAAGTGGTAGAGCACCTGCCTGACACATAAGAAGCCCTGAGTTCAAACCCCAGTACTGAAAACAGAAGAATCACAAATGCGCAGTTGGCCCCGGCTCTGAGGGCTGATGGATGAGACTGACGGCAGAGGCAGTTTATGAAGTGCCTCCCTGTTCTTGGTGTGACACTAAGTCCTTCTGTGTTTAAATTGATCATCCTGTGTTACAGGTTAGGAAACAAACCCAGAGAGGCTGGGTCACTTTCCCTGCATTGCACAGCTAAGAAATGAAAGGTCTGGGATGAGAACCCAGAGAGTCTGGCTGCAGAGTCTGAGCTCCTTCCTAACCAGGTGCTGGGAGATCCTTTCTCTCACTGGCCAGCCCGGTGACCTTGGGAGACCATTGAACTTTTCAACCTCGTTTCCTGTCCTGTCCCATGAGGACTGCGGGGGAATTTAGTAAAATCATGAAAGGGCTTGCAGGGAGCAAGCTCTCAAATAACTGGAAAGAAGGCAGCGGGTATCTGCCAGCAGTGACTGGATTTGAGGGGTGTCTACCCCCTTGTTCAGGTAGGAAAGGAAAAGCCCAGCCATGGTCTCCGAGGAGGCCATGAACTGCAGTGCATGTCCAGTGGGGGGCGCTCTTCCCTCACGGCTCAGTTGGTCCTCCATAGCCGCCCTACAACAGGAAGAAGTGCTCTGAGAACTCTCCTAGGGTATTGTGCCTCTTAGAAACGCCTGGTTCCAGGCTGGCCATGGCTGTGGCAGAGCTGGGCAGTCTGTAGCCCCCACCCTGGAGGGATTTGGTGTCTGGTCCCTCAGGGCTGCCCCATTGGACAGCATAGGTGATTGAATTTGTCCTGTTTTAGTTGGTGGAGGGCAGTGGGGGGAGGTGGGGAGATATTGGCCCATTTCTTGAGTAGGACTTGCACTCTCTACATGGCTCCTTTTTAGCCCTTTGGGGAGCAGGACATGGCCTGGGCGTTCCTAGAATTGGGGAGGGGGTGGTTAGGCACTCAGAACTACTCTCTCCCCTCTGGCCTGGAGCTCTCTGAACCCCCTCATCCCAGATGGTGTTCCCACCATCCCCTGCACAGCCCCTGACCTGTTGCACTGTCTCCCAAGTCCTGTCCTTCTGTCCCCCCTTTCCCCAGCAGCTGCATTCTCTTATCTACCATTGATGACCAGTACAGCTTGGGAGAGAGACCTCATGTTGCCAAATGGAGTAAAAATGGGAACTTTCAGTACCCTGATCCCTTAAAGTGATGGCACAGAGCTGGGTGAGATACAGCGTTGGTGTGCTTTTTAATATAATGTTTATTAGGTTAAACACTGGGAAGTGCTGGTTCCTGACTTCTCCCCCACAAGGATCCTCTGAGCTAGGTGCTATCATTATTCTTACTTCTGGATGTTAAGCCACGAGCCAGAGAGGCTCACCAGTTTCCTTAGCCTTTGGTGGTACTAGTCTTGAATTCAGGTCTGTGGCAGACAACCACTCTCCTCAGAGGCTCCCACTTGTGAACTTGGCCCTGTCTCATCTGCTGACTTGAGCATCTAACCCTAGGGACCAGAGGGACATAAGATCATGGACAGCTGCATGGTGGGGTCACCATGGGAAAATCTAGCTTGGAAGGGCAGTTGACAGGCAGTCACAATGTCCTCCCAGTCTTATATAAAATAATGAAAATGGCTGGTTCATATGCAAACCCCACAGGAATTCCTGGCTACCAGGTGCTGGATCCTGTGTTGGATATTTTGCAGAAAATACTGTTTGACCCTGATAGCAGGAAGAAACAAATGGATTAGCAGGCTTAAAGCTTGCAGGTTTTGAAAAGCCCCACCCTAACTTCAGGGAGGAACCCAGTATCCGTTCTTCTTATCCTCTTTCAGTCATCAGGAATTTGATCTTTATCTGAAGGGCAGTGCAGTCTGAAGGCCCAGCCTCCAGCTTTCGGCTTCTCTCTTTGCTGCATTATTTCAGTGAGCCTCACACTTTGGAGTGCATGAAATTTGATGAATAAATGAAGAAACTAGACCAAAGACAGGGCACTGTATGGGGAATGTACACAATTGACCAGGGTGATTTCTGCCTTATGTACAGATGACACATGCTACTCTTTTCTTCAAATCAGAACATTGATGAGAATATTTGACCAGGAAGATATCTCAGATGTCATCTGACCAATTCCCCTCATTTTCCAGAAGAGAAGACTGAGTTTCAATCAAACAGTCACGGTAAATGACTACAAATGATCAGGGGTGGAGTTGGATTGGGTTATTTGCTGATCAAACATCTGACCTGTAATTTGACTCGAAGCTGCTAAGGTTTTTGAAAGCAGGCAACAGATTGCTTCCCTGGCTTCTCTCACCAAGTTGTCAGGAAAACAGTTGGTTTCCGTTCTGCCCAGATAATCAAAAAGGTGGCAGGGCAGCCTTAGCAACTCTGCCACTGTCAAAACTCCTTGCTCAAGCCAGGATTCTCGGCTTTTCCATAGATGCATGCTCTTTAGGACAAATCACCAATAAAAAACATGCACCTTTCACCCTTTTCAGCCCATTCTTCTGTCCTGCAAATGCTTTGGGGTCTCCATGATGATAAGACAGGGCAGCACAAGGCTGAAGGAGCAGGGTAGAGAGTGGGCTCATCCCAGAAGTGCCGAGCTTTCTGCACTGTTTGCACCATGGCAGAGTCTTGCAGGATGGGGTGCATGAAAGACTGGGGTCGGTGGTGTTAGGGCCATCATTTCCCCGGCTACAGGTCATCGTGGTACACCAAGGATCAGTAAGGATTTGCAGCAGAACGTGTGTGTTGTCACCTTGTCACTACGACTACTCAATTGGGACAAATATTGGAACACCTCTCACATCTCCAGGCCATTGTTCTTGGAAGGAATCTCTTTCCATCTTCTACTTTACTATCCTTAGACCCCAAAATTCAGTTGGTTTTTTGCTGCCAGGGTCAGACAAAGGCTAGTGTGATAAACCCAGGCAGGAAACTCAGTGAAGAGTATCTGTAAATGGCACAGTAGCTGACACTCAAGAAAGACAGTCCTCTGGGGAAGGCAGAAGGGGTTCTCAGGCCAAATACCATCACACATGTCTGTTGCTTGTCACAAGGCTTAGGGCTGTGCTGAGCTGCTTACTGGTCCCTTGGTAATCGTAACAAGGACAATAGTCATTGGTAACATTTAGGGAGTCTTTGCCAGGTTCTGAGGGCTTTCCATGTGCAGAGCAATTTCATCTTTGTAGCAGCCCTGCTTGGGGGGAAGGGTAGGATGCTCATTTCAGATGGGGATGCTAAGCATAGATGGGTGACCTGGTCACAGTCACACACTGGAGGAGACTGATGACGACACAGGCTATCGGCCCTTGTAGAGGCAAGTTTTGTCATAATAGCTACTGGCTTAGCAGTAGATATGAGATGCTGGGCCTTCCTCACTGAGCTCATAGTCCCCTGGTCCAAATACAAGCAGCTCTGGACTCCTCAGCAATAGAGCTTGGTGGATTGTGAGCACCTAGTGGAGGTAAGGGAGGCACCCTGGGGGGCCTTGGCAACCTTCTTGGGACAGTGGACACATGCTAGTTTAGTCTCTGGTACCACGCACCCTTCTGTTGCTATCTGTGTCTGATTTTGCTTTCTCCCATTCTAGGCCTATGTGTGTGGGAGGGGCGCCACCTCTGACATAGGGAGCATTTGATTTAGGCTTTTGTGGTCCTCTACCACAGGGATTCAGTCAGACATGAGCAGGAGAGCCAAAGAGAACAGAAGAAACCCAAATGGGTATTTTTGTAGGATTTTATTTTGCACTCTTCCACTAGACCACAACCTTTGAAGATGCCTTGTTCAGAGTTGTGGCAGCCATCTTCCCACCATGAGGCGAGAGCTGGCTGAGGATGGTGCCCAACCCGGAGCTGAGAGATGGAGAGTTAGGACTCCCTCATGCCAGGCTGTACCTATCATGGATGTTTGAGTTTGCTTACTCTTGATACTTCATCAAAGAATTGTGATTGATAGTCGCAGTATATGAGGAAGGCTTTATTAGTGAGCTCAAGGAGGTGCTTAGAAGATGATTGACTATGGAAACGTGTGTGAAGCGCTCCTGAGAAAACTTTTTCATTGTCAGCTAACTCATCGCCATGGAAAATGAAGCCTATGCCAGCCTAGGGTGTGAGGGGAAATGATTCCATAGGAATTGCTGCACCACAAGAGGGAAGCCTGGGAGTTGAGCCCAGGGCCTCTCACATGCTAGGCAAGTGCTCTACCCCTGAGCCATGTCCCCAGCCCTTTTGTTTTTCAGATAGGGTCTGGCTAACTTTTCCTGGGCCAGCCTTGAAGTAGCCATCCTCCTACCTCCATCTCCCAAGTAGCTGGGATTACAGGTACATGCTACCATGCCCTGCAGGGGATTGGGTCTCTGTTTTACCAGAGGAAAACCAGGCACAGAGATTCAAAATAGTAAAACATCCACAATTATGTAGATGGGGAATAGAAGAAGCAGGAGGCCAAATGCAGAGAATCTAGATCAGTAATCCAAGCTTTTAATCACTATGCCTAATGAATGTCTTTTAAAAAACCCAAAGATACTTACCGAGACCCTGTTGTAAGTCCATCATGGAATACGTCCATGAACAAGATGCCCAAAGATCCTTCACTCATGGTGTAAGCCCCTGCATGTCTATCTGAAGAGAAAAGATAGAAAAGAAACAAACAGGCTAGGCATGGTAATACACACCTGTAATCCTACCTGCACAGGAAGCAGAGATGGGAAGATCACAGGCCAGACCAAGTTAAAAAATATATAGTGAGACCCTAGCTCAAAAAATAAGCTGGGATTCACACTTGCAATCCCAGCTATGTGGGATGTGGAAGTAGGAGGATCAAGGTCTGAGGCCTGCCAGAGAGGAAGCATGAGACCCTCCATGAAAAGTAAACTAAAGCAAAAAGGACTGGTGGGATGGCCAAAGTGGTAGAGCACCTGCCTAACAAGCATGTGGCCCTGAGTTCAAATCCAGCCCTGCTACGAAAGAAAAAGAAAGTAAACAAACAAAAGCAGTGAGCAATGTTAGCAGATGATAAGTTTAAGGAAAAATAAACATGCTAGGGGAGACTGGGGTGAGAATTTGCAGTTTTCAATAGAGCAGCCAGTGAGCCTGTATCGGAGATGGTGACTTGGAGAAGGGAGGGTGTTAGCTCCAGGAATAGCTGGGCCGAGAACACTCCAGATGGAGGAAGCAGTCAGGGCAAAGGCCTGGGGCAGAGGGTGTGTGGTGCAGTGCGTTTGAGGAACATCACGGAGGCCCAGTAGCAAGGTCAGAGCCCAGCGTGTAGAACTCAGTAGAAGATGAGGTTGGTTCCATATTCGGTAAAGACCAGTTCCTGCAGGACTGGGGGAGAGGAGGGATGTGTCTGGCTCCCACTGGAGACATGGAGACCTTGACTCTGATGCAGGAGAGGGGCAATGGGACCTGGACCAGGGAGGTAGCTTTGGAGGTGGTGGGAGGCAGTCAGATTCCAAATATGTCTTTATTGTATAAAATAATTTGTAATGATTTTGGAAGGAAAGTGAGTAAAACTTGAATAGTTCACTCAAACACAGATTCTTCTTCCAATACTTTCCTGGCTACTTCTGGAGCCAGGGAAGGAAGTGATCCTTTCTTCTGCTCAGGCCACTTTTGGATGAATTTTATCCAAGGGCCACCTTGGATATATGAATGGGCTGCCTCATGGCAGAGAGTTCCTACAGGAACCATCCCATCTCGTCCCCACTGCACCCTGGCGACCACGAGGGAAACAGAGGCTCAAGCCCTGGCTCACATCGCCGCAAAACTCACCTCTGCTCTGTTACAGTAGAAGAAGGTTCACCAGGGGCCATAGCCTTCTGATTGCGCCTTGTGGATTGGTTTTTATCATCTATGTGGCCTGCAGCTTTTGAGGGTGCCTAAATCTTTGGAATGGATTATTTTTCTCAGGGTTTCCCCTGAAATGCAGCACTTTCTGTTGGCGTATAACTTTCTGCAATATCGTGCCTTAAGTTGTAAAGTTTTTGGTCCTTGCTTTTTTTTTTTGCACAAAAATGTGCATGAATTATGTTTCTTGTGATTAAAACACCCACCTTGGGTTTAGTTGTTGTGAGTGGGTTTGTTTCCTTCGTTGTTTTTTGGTTGTGGCTGCTGCTATGTGACAGTTGTTTTGACTATTCTGACTCAAATACCTTGATTATCTCTCTCTTAAGAAGTTGAATGTTTCCACTTGGAGAGGGTTTTTGTTTGGTTTTGGTGGTACTAGGATTTGAACTCAGGACATCTTGCTTTCTAGGTAGACTATCACTTGAGCCACACCTCCAGCCCTTTTTGCTTTAGATACTTTTCATGTAGCTGATATTACAGGCATGAAGCACCATGCCTGGTCCCCACCTGGAGAGTTTTATAAGCAAGGCTGTTTGATAAAGAAGCTAGGGAACACGTGGCAGACAGGGAGAGTTTTAAGATTCAGAAAAGATGCAAAAGTTTCTTGGGGATGTATTCCGTGGCTCCACTTGGGGAGTCGAGTTTCTCCCTGTTGGCACAATGGCATAGCTGTTTTCGTTGCCATTCTTCAAAGGATGAAGCCCCACCTTTCCAAATCCCATTGCTTTCGGAATGCATAAAGGAGGCACACAGAGTCATTTTTAAAGTTGCATTTGTGCCCCAGGTTTTAGTCAAGCCAAGCAATGTGGACATGGAGGCTTTGGGGAGTTGACCGTCTCCAACAATCATCCCCTTGGTTGACACTTTTGACTGAGATGTCAGCTCCATCCTTCCTTTCCTACATCACTGTGAGCCCCTCTTCCTGGGTGGAAACTGGAAATGAATGTCTTGTTGCACAGAGGGGAACCACTCTGAGCATATGGATTTTTAAATGAACTCCTAAGTGAGAATCCCAAACACATAGAAGAGGAGCGAAACGAGAGGCAAGAGGGAAAAGTGAGGAGGTTCCACTTTCCTCACGGGATGAACATTTCTGGTAGATAAAGGAAACGACTCCATGCTTGGATTGTTGCCCACAGTGGTGGTGAGCAGGGCTGCCGCCTTCTCTTCCAGGCCACTCTATATCCCTCCGGTTAACCTTCCAAAACCTTTCTGCATGCTCTTCCTTTCCTCCCAGTCTCCAGTGAGTCCATGTGACCTGTGGGTCACTCACTTGTTCTTGGTGCCAGTGGTCAAGGGCAGTGTGCTGCCCAGCCCATCCACACTGCCACCCCCTGCAGACCCTCTGCTTGGCTGGCTCCCATGTGCCCAGACTTCTTCTTTCATCTCTCAGTGACTCCACTCACATGGCTAGCTCCTCACGTCCTCTTCCTCCTCACCATCCACTTGGACCAGGCCAAGGTCATAGTCACCTTCTACGATGACTTCCTCCCTACACCACCCTCCCCTGTTCAGTGGCTTGCTCTCTCTAGCCTCGCCCAGCCTGGCACTTGGTCAAACACTGTTGCATCTGTCTCCAGTCACACATCCTTCATGTCTCAGGCTGGTTGAAGTCAGGGACAAACGTTCAGCTTTATTGGTAATATCACATTGCTTACCACATCTGTGAAAGCCTTGTGTTGACTTATACGCACTAGAGGAAGAAGAGAAAGTCTCTTATTATTTAGGTCTTTGGCAAGAGTGACCTCACTGTAACCACCTGTGTTCCCCTCATCCCGAGTCCCCTCAGCACCTACAAGGTCACTGCTGCATGGGGGAGTTGTCACAGGTGGTTGGTGTGGAGGCTGCCTCTGGGAACCTCCCCCTTCTTGGACATTTTCTTGGTCATTCTTTCATTCATCAAACATTCATGGAGCACTGATTCTGCTGTCAGTATGGAAGTATAGTTTGGAAAGAGACAAGATCCTAGTCTGGAATTTGTGGTGTCAGGGAATGGGGGAGAGAGACCCCACAAACACCTGGGCAAATAGATAAGCAGATCTCCATTATGTTGCATGCTCTAAAGGAAATTCAACATAGGACTCAGGGAGTACTCAGGGAGGGTGATCGTGAATGGCTTCAGTAACATCCCAGCGCAAAGGGCAAGTCTCCCAGTGAAAGGGGACAGCCAGTGCCAAGGTTCTAGGCCAGGATTTCTGTCTCAGCATGATGACAATTGGGTGGGGACTGCCCTGCACATGGTAAGATGTTTGGCAGTACCCTGATCTCACCCAATAGAGGCCAGCAGTGCCATCCCCACTCCCCAACCCATTGTGGCTATTAAAGATGTCTGTGACATTGCCAAAATGCTTGGCAACAGAAGGTGTCACACATTCCACGGTGTCCTCCAAAGATATGTCCTTGACCCAATCCCTGGTCCCTGGGAGGTGACCTAGTTCTACAAAAAGAACAGCAAGTTGAAACCATCCCGGATTGTCCAAATAGGGCCTGAACCTTGGCAGTGACACCCAGAGACAGAGAGAGGCCGGCACAGCAGCATGGAGAAGGTCTATGAAAATGAGTCAGGATAGGAGGGGTGCAGTCATGGGGAAGCCACGGCCACCAGGAGCTGCAGGAGGCCGGGAACATTGTCTCCTGGAGCCTCTGGAGCCTGGCTCTGCCAACACTTTGACTTTGGACTTCTGGCCTCTGGAGCTGGGAGAGAATCAGTTTCTGTCATCTCAAGTCAACCAGCGTGTGCTAAGCAGTTACAGCAGTTGCAGGAAGTAACATAGTGGGTAAAACATCCCTGTTAGGATTGATGGGTCTCAGGCAGGAAAGATCAGGGCAGGTGGGAAGCACAGGCAGGCAGCTGTGGCTGCAGCCATAGTGAGCAGGAGAGGCTGGGTCCAACCTCAGAGGCCCCAGGAAGGAATTGAGAGAGTGCGGATGGTGGAGGGGCGACAGCCCTGAGCATTTCAGGCAACCAGGTGGCAGGATCCTCACCTACTTTGCAGATTTTCCCACTCTGGGTGGATCACAGCATGGTGGAGCAGGGTGAAGCTGGGACTCCTTAGGCCTAGAAATGGCAGGGCCTTTCTGTATTTGAACAGATCACTGCATATTCCAGAGGGCTCATCTGAATTTTACAATCACCCTGTGAGATGTGCAGCATAAAAATGTTATTCTTCTTTTTAAATTCACAGTTAACATTTTAAGAAAAGGAAGCTTGGACAGGTGAGGTCCTTTCCCCAAAGCATGCAGCTTTTAAACAGTCTTGGGTCTTCCCACCCCTGCTCTGCTGTTCCTTCTAGAACTTTCCATTGCCCCTCTTGGCTCTTAGAGAGTGATATGTGGCTTCCTAAATCCTCAGACTCCTGCCATCTCTTTGCTTCTGGTGACATCTTTTCGACTTGAAAGTTTCCAGTTCATGATTACATGCTATCCCTTGCCCTTCAGGCATATTTAATTTCATTGCCCAGATGCAAAACCATTGCCCAGCGAAGGCTGCAAACAAAGAGAATGGGAGTGAGGCAGGGGTTGGTGCTGCACACACTGGATCTGAAAACAACTTCGGAGGGAATGTGAGGTCCTGAGCCTGTAGACGAGTCCCAATAACTGAGCAAATGCACCCCTTCACCGATTCCTGTCCCAGTGTGTGTGTGTTCTGTGCAATACGAAAATAAAGGTTCAGATAAGGTGGGGCTGTGACAAAGCCAGGAAGCCTGCAGAGTCACTGCTAAGGGTGCAGTCTGTCTGTCACTAGGGGAAATGAGCTGGGGACTCTATGCCTTCGTCCCCTTCTGTCATCTGTCAGGGAGTGCTCTGGGGTCTTCCGATCTCCTGCCTTCATCCTGAGTACACCACTGGAAATAATGCTGAGATGCTCGCGCTTGACCATGAGCCCTGCCTCGGAAGAACTCGGTTATTAGAGAAAGATTCTTTGTCTGCCCGTGTAGCCTGCAGCTTTGATCACTGTAGATACAGCATGTCATACTGTGCACCAGCCTCTGTGCAGGTGTCATGGATTCAAAGGCAGGGAGAAGACCTGGACTCTCGACTCCTGGAGCTGTTTTCTCTGGAGACAGAGAGAGCCCTGAAAGAAGAGTGCTCGTGCTGTGTGCGCACACAGCAGTCCATGAGACCACTCCCAATGCAGGAGGACCAAGAGGTCCCTCCACTCTGTGTAGTAGGATCTGGGGACATGAGGTGACAGAGCCAGAGTCCGAGTTTATAGGATAGAGCTGGACATCAACTCAGAGGACCCAGAGGCTTAATGGGAAGGCAGGACTGGAGTCTAGGAGTAGGGTAGAGCTCAGAGAAGGGGGCCGATTGGGGCAGGGTGACAGCAGAGGGCTGGCACTTCCATTTTGTGCATTGGAGGGCAAATTGGCTCAATTTGGCTCTCCGGGCTGCGGTGCTGTGAGGCTGACCTTGTGCTTCGGCCCTGGCCTCAGTGGATGTGGGCACCTGAGGCTGGTCCTGGTGGCTCTGCGAGGTCAGCTCAAGAGGGGAAATGCAGTCAGTAAGTTCTTCAGCTACCAGCTGCAGGATGGAAGGCAGGAGATGAGGAAATGACACTGTGTTAGTTGTTAGGGCCACCACAATGACTCATGGGCTGGCTGGTTTAAACTATGGAAATTTATTCTTTCACAGCTTTGTAACTGAGAGTCCAAGGTCAAGGTGACAGGAGAGTTGGTGTCTCCTGATGCCTCTCCTAGGTTTGCAGATAGCTGTCTTCTTGTTGCCTCTTTACATGGTCACCCCTCTGTACACACTCATCTTTGGGGTCTCCATAGGTCCAATAAGGACACTGGTGAGATTGAATTAGGGCTCCCCCAACAGCCTGTTGCAACTGAGTTCTCTTTTGAAAGGCTGTCTCCAATTATGCTTATGTTTTAAGGAGCTGGAGGGTTAGGGCTTTGACAGGTTCATTTGTGCGGGGCGGGGCACAGTCCAGCTGGCCACAAATGGCCTCTCTCCTCTTGTCCCTTTCCCTTTGGAGAGCTGAGACTGAAAGTCACCTGGGGATACAGGTGGCAACTTAGCCTAGTACCAGGGCATCTCCATCTTCAACTCTTCAACCCATCTTTTAGTGTATAAAGCCCTCTTGGTTTAGAAGTACAATTCTGACAGCTTTGGATTGGCTAAAACCTAGCCACCCCATCTTCAAGGGGGAGTTCAGCATAAGCTCAACAGGAAGTAAACTGACACATTTTTCCCTAATTATTTACACACGGGCCCACTTCCCTGCTTAAGCCACAGGTTCCTAAAAGGCACAGACTTTGCCTGGTTTACCTTCATAGCCTGCAACTCAGGACAGGGCCCAGCGCACATGCCGCATGTCTGTGGAACGTACCACACTGAGGTCACCTTCGAAGTTCATTGCATCTTTGTGCCTACAGAGAGGGGTCTGAAAAGGAACGTTTAATTGGAGGCCAGGTGACAGAGAAGCCTTGGACCTCAGTGTTGCTCTCTGTGTCCCTTGACACCAGTCCACATGACTCTTGTGATCCTATCTAGTGAGCACGGTACTCATCCTAAAAGTTCATGTAATTTGCTGGCTGTTTTTTTCTTACCCACCATGAGCAGGGACACTTCATCAAGCATCAGATCTCATTAAATGGGAAGAGAAAGGCAGAACTGGCAGGCATCTCACCCTCCCTTCCCCTCATCCCCAATTCCTTTCTGGAATCTTCCACTTCCCCATGAAAGAATCTGCTCCCCAGTGGCCACCCATCCGTGGGCTGTGCTTCAGAGAGCTGGGTGACTGGGGCTGGAGCCTGAGGATGCCAAGCATCTGGTTGGGGCTTGTTCAGCACCTCATCCCCTCCATCTTCCTGTGATAAGTCTTGCAAACCTGTCATTTTCCATTTCCCAGCAGCCCATGGGTGATCCTGGTCTGGAAAAATTGAATGGGAGACATAGACAGACAGATAGACACACACACACACACACACACACACGCTCTTACTGATCAGTGAGATGCCAGAAACACTGGCCTTTGTGTAAAGGAAAATGCTTCACGGTTCTGCTGTCTGATGGATGAAATTCATCAGATCCAAAAAAACAAATGAAAAGAAAGGCAGCCCCTGTCACGTTCTATGCATGCAGATAATTAAAGAAAGTGAACAAGCAGAAGAAACAAGCCATACACATTGGGGTTTATAAGACGGAACGTCTTTAAATGAATAAGATTCAGAACCACATCAATTACTTCTACAACAGTCAGTAAGTCTGTCTCTGCTGTTCTTTCTGCTGGCCTTAACTAAATGCCTACTTCCTGATTAAAAGCTTTCTTTTTTTTTTTTTTTTTCATTTTTCTTTTATTATTCATATGTGCATACAAGGCTTGGTTTATTTCTCCCCCCTGACCCCACCCCCTCCCTTACCACCCACTCCACCCCCTCCCGCTCCCCCCCTCAATACCCAGCAGAAACTATTTTGCCCTTATCTCTAATTTTGTTGTAGAGAGAGTATAAGCAATAATAGGAAGGAACAAGGGGTTTTGCTGGTTGAGATAAGGATAGCTATACAGGGAGTTGACTCACATTGATTTCCTGTGCATGGGTGTTACCTTCTAGGTTAATTCTTTTTGATCTAACCTTTTCTCTAGTTCCTGTTCCCCTTTTCCTATTGGCCTCAGTTGCTTTAAGGTATCTGCTTTAGTTTCTCTGCATTAAGGGCAACAAATGCTAGCTAGTTTTTTAGGTGTCTTACCTATCCTCACCCCTCCCTTGTGTGCTCTCGCTTTTATCATGTGCTCATAGTCCAATCCCCTTGTTGTGTTTGCCCTTGATCTAATGTCCACATATGAGGGAGAACATACGATTTTTGGTCTTTTGAGCCAGGCTAACCTCACTCAGAATGATGTTCTCCAATTCCATCCATTTACTAGCGAATGATAACATTTCGTTCTTCTTCATGGCTGCATAAAATTCCATTGTGTATAGATACCACATTTTCTTAATCCATTCGTCAGTGCTGGGACATCTTGGCTGTTTCCATAACTTGGCTATTGTGAATAGTGCCGCAATAAACATGGATGTGCAGGTGCCTCTGGAGTAACAGTCTTTTGGGTATATCCCCAAGAGTGGTATTGCTGGATCAAATGGTAGATCGATGTCCAGCTTTTTAAGTAGCCTCCAAATTTTTTTCCAGAGTGGTTGTACTAGTCTACATTCCCACCAACAGTGTAAGAGGGTTCCTTTTTCCCCGCATCCTCGCCAACACCTGTTGTTGGTGGTGTTGCTGATGATGGCTATTCTAACAGGGGTGAGGTGGAATTTAGTGTGGTTAACTAAATGCCTACTTCCTGATTAAAAGCTTTCTTGCTCCGGCCAAAGTGTGAAGAGCAGCCCCTGTCTTTAAGGCACTGTGGTCTCTCCTTCCGAATGTGGGGACACGTGGCTGGGGCCCCACCATCCAGCCATGGATAGGTCTTGACTCCTGTCTGTAATCTGTCCCAGCTAACCATGCCAGGCAGTCCATTCTGTATGCCAGGTAGGATGTCTCACAGAAAAACAAGGGCTTCAGTGAATTTTCACCATTAAGAGACTGGTTTTTAAATTATTATTTTAAAAAAGATGGAGACTAGTTACTTCCCCTTGGCTTCCTCATTTGGTGAAAGCATGCATTTCCTGCAAAAATAACCATGAATTCAGTACTCCTCGCCAGAGCATGTCTTTGCAGGGAGACCTGTGAACCTATGGATAATGCATCTGAAATTCCTGCCATCCAGACAACAATTAGGCTTATACAAGGGAAAATGCGTTATTTGGAGTTAGTATTTTAGTAACTAGAAAGCTCTCTGAAGCTCCTCTTCTCTCTCACCCTGGGGTGGGCCAATTCCCCCTCAGTAAGAGCACGGTTTTGGGGTCCCTATATTAATACTGTCTTTGATGACTGTCTAATTAATCCTATGATGCAGGTAGAGGCTGAAACAATGTGCAGTTCTGGGAAGGAAAGCTTTAAACAAACACCAGAAATCCAAATTTTCCCAGAGGGTTGATGATGGCAGGAGGGTAGTGGTGACTAGGCAGGAAAATGTCATTGGTTAATGACAATGTATGAATGGCAGTGAGACAAGTAAGGCCAAAACAGGAAAAACTGTCACCTGGTCACCTCTTACCCAGAGAGTTTTTGCACCAGTTCATCCATTTTTATTAGTCAATCAGATAATCATGTTGAAATGGATCTTAGAATTTGTATAGTTTTGCCTCCCAAACCTGAGAAGCTAATTCGACATGGAAGGAAAACCCTGTTGCAGCACTTGGGAGAGATGTTCTGCTGTGTTCTGCATGAGTACTTTCCATGATGGGGGGCTCAGCACGTTCCTGGGCAGCCCATGATTGTTAGTCAAGTGCTAATGGTTGGAACCTTCTCCCGTCTCAGTTCAGAATCTTATTTGAAGCAATAGGAGAAAACCCTATAAATTAATTAAACCCCGCACATTAACTGAGCTAAGAGAAGATCACATAACTCTCAAGACTCCAAGTAGGATGGAGTTCAGGTGCGGCTTGATTCAGGGCTCAAAGCCTGTTGCTGCTTCCATGTCAGCTCCATTTCCTCCTTTGTTTCTCTTGGGCAAGGTTTAGTGGCCTCTGACAAATTCAGGCTCATTTTTTCTCACCACCAGGACGATGGCTCCCTTTGGAGGATTTCCATTCTATCATTGGCTGAAACTGGATCACATATCTATTTCTGAATGACTTAATTTGAGTCCCCCTCACCCATCACCCACAGGACCTGAGTGCAGTAGTCAGTTAGGAAGGGGAGCTCAGGGAAGGGGAGGGACATAAGAAAGGTTATGTTAACAGGGTTGATTATTGCTGTGGACAGACAAGGCTCAATCCCATCAGCGACCCTCTGAGAAGCTGTGGAGCACGTGCCTGCGTTAGTCACTTTTTGTCCCTGTGACAAATACCTCAGAGAACCAGTTCAAAGGAGTCAACATTTATTTTGACTCAGTTTCAGAGAAGGGTGTGGCAGAGCACAATTGCTCCCCAGAGAGTGGCCAGAAGCATAGAGACACAGAGAGGGGGCCAGGGACAATATACACCCTTCAAAGACACACTTCCAGTGACCTACTTCCTCCAGCCAGGCCTCATCTCCCAGTTTCTACCACCTCCCAATAAGCCATCAAATTGTGAATTGATCCATGGGTTAAATGTTGATTAGACCAGAGCCCTTGTGGTGGTCCAATCACTTCCCCAAAGCCCATCAGGGGCACCTAGGTCTTTAACAGATGAGCCTTTGGGGTGCATTTCTTACTCAGACCATTGTAGCACCTCAGAATTGTACCATTGAAGAACAGAACTCTGAGCCATTGCTACTCCATCTCCGTCTCCAGTGACCGAGGTCATCTTCGGAGGAATTCACACTGCTCTTCCTTCCCACTCCAGGCTGCCCCAAATTCAGAGGGAAGGAGAGGCATAAGATGGCCTTCAGACTAGGGCCTGAGGTTGAAAAGCACACATGGAAGGTGTTCAGGAGGGAAGCTGACAGTGTCCTAGGAACAGGGGCCCCGGCTTAGTAGAAATCACAGGTGGGCGAGGAACACTAAAGTGACTGCCATCATCAAACAGGGAGCACGGATTGAGCTTATTGGCCTAACTTGGATCACATGCTCTGTACGTGAAGGTAAGAAGGAAAGCTGTTTGAAATACATACAACGAGTACAGAGGAGACCATCTCTTCTCCCAAGGAAATGGAAGAACCCATCTAGGAACAGCCCCTATACTTCTGTGAAGCCAAATGTCTGCCTTCTGATAACTTCCACCCATGAGTGGGAAAGGTCACCTCTGAACTGAACACAGAGTTAAAATGTTGGCTCCCTGTAGGTGACAGCCCTTAAAATATTAGCAGATAATTAGTCTGTCTCCCTCTGGCTGTCTTTTCTCTAATCTAGTATGGACACATAACTGTTTGCTAACTAGCATGGTTTCCAGGACTGTTTGTGGTTCTAGCGACAACTCCACCTGACAGTCCCTTTGCTATGGTTCTTTACCTGTTACTCCCTAACTGGGCTCAAAAGGGGCAGGGAACATGGTGTTGGGCCCATCTCATTAAGAATGGATGGGCTCAAAAGAAAGGCATAGTGGCATAGATTTGTAATCCCAGCTACTCTGGAGGTGGAGACAGGAAGATTGCAGATCAGCCCTGGAAAAACATGAGAATTGTGTGAAGAGCAGACTAAGAGCAGAAGGGCTGGGTCTAGCAAGTGCAAGACCAAGATTAAACACCAGAAAAAAACAGATGTGCACAAGGATAATCCAGAGGGCATCCTGTTTTGTGTTGTGACATTAGAAAAATATTTTATTGTACCTGGTTATTTGAAAACAGAGGGTCTACATGCAACTCTCAGTTAACCAAAACACACTTTTCTCCTTTATTATTTAGCAATGTCTAACCCCTGACTGTTATGGAATCTTTATTGCTATGTTGACCCATTTTGTAAAAAAAATCCCACAAGTGTTGGGTTGACCCACCAGTGTCCCTTCCCCTTCTGGTAGCAGAATCCTGAATGATCCCTGTGGAAACAGCTCTGCCTCTGTGCTTAGCTGGTGAGATTTGGATGGACAAATAGGGAAATACATGATCTATTCTCAGCCAATCAGAGTCCTCCCATCCTTCTCCAAGGGGCCTGTTGAAGTGAGCCTGTGACTCTGGCTTGGCTGTTGTCATAATCCCATCACTGGCCACCATGTTTATTCATGGATGGGCAAACCACCCAATGCAGTGCAATGGATGCCTCCTTTGGTGTGGCTCTGGAGGTGCTGGAAGCAATCGGGGCCGGAGGGAGGCACTGGAGAGGCAGAAGATGGCAGGAAGTTGGCTGGTCTGCTTCCCTTTGGCCTCTGAGCCTTGCTGAAAGGCCACGTGTGGACATTTCTAGTGGGAGACAGCACATTTCTGATTTCTGTTTCTGTCGTGACATGAACCCCAATTTACACACTCACAACGTTAAGTCTTTAATTGATTGTATCCAACTGGGAAAAGGTATGAATTCAAGTAAGATGTTCTAGGGTTGCACTGGAGCCCCCCACATTCTGTTAGGCAAGTGCTCTGAGCTGATTTCCTCCTCTTCAGCCTGGGGTTCTGCTCTCAAGAAAATTAAACACTGGTGATCTTAGAAAATGTTAAAATGATACACGTGACGTACATATGTGTTATTATCTGTCTTCATCATATCTGGTTTTGAAAATCCAACAGGTCAAATGCTGTATGTAGCTCCATGAAGACCTGCCCAAGAGGATCCTTCCCAGGGGTTGGAACAACTCAGACATTCACAGCCATCAACAGGTGTTTGTTTATTTATTATTTTGTAGTACTGGGTTTGTTTTTTTTTTTAACTCAGGGCCTACCACTTGAGCCATTCCCTCAGCCCTTTTTGCTTTATTTTTTGGAGAGTCTCTTTTTTTTTTTTCTTTTGCCTCAGGCTAGCCTTAGACTGCAGTCCTCCTCCCTCTGTTTCTCAAGCAGCTGGGACTATAACTGTGAACCACCATGCCTAGTCCCCCAACAGGTATTTTTAGAGGAATTATTTCATTTCATCTTGACAAGCCTATGTTGTCAAGGTGTTATTGTTATTCTCACATCAAATATGGGAAGTTGAAACTCCTGGGGTCAGGCAGCTAGTACTCAAGGGAGTTTGGTTTTGTGCCTCAATGGGCCTACTCCAGAGCAGGTGCTCTTACCTCTATTCTAGACCACAGTTTGTCTTAGCAAAAGTTCTAGCAATCAATCACATTGGAAGGCTGCATCTTTTCTTGTTGGTGTGCCCACAACACAATGAAGCTAGTGAGTGAAGGTCACCTTTATGAATTTGTTTTCAAAGCAAGGGTTAAGATAGTAACCTCATATTTTTTTCTGAACCACTCCCCTTGAGTTTTCTGGCTCTTGGGGCTTTGTCTTCTGGGAACTCTCAGAACACACTGGCCTTCTTGGCCTACCTATTTTCCCAGCTTAATTGTTACCAATTATAGAACCTAACCGCAATGAAAGAGAATATACAAGGATAGAAACCTATTGTTCTATCTGTTCTATAAGTCTCGGATTAAAGGCCTCCTTTTCCAAGAAATTGTCCTTGGAGTATCCCCCAGCTTCCTGCATGTGTACACATACTAATACACACGTGCACACACACAGATCAGAGCATCTAGAAAGAAGCTATTTAATTTAACCATTCAATAAGTTTTCTGTATCCTTTGCAAAACATTTTATTTTGTACTTTCTTTTTAAAATTTACTTGGAGTCATATATTATGGAGGTGGATATAGATAAACACAACACAAATAGATAGTGTTTAAGGTCTATAAAGGTCTTGAGCCCTGGGCCCACACTTAACACTCATAGGTGTGTGCACACAACACACACGCACACACTCACACACACACATCTTACTAGTTAGGGTTGCTGTCTTCTTTCCTTCACTATACACACAGGCAGAGCTCATGCCTACCACAACCCTGAAAGGGAGCCTTGCCCATGTTACCTGCTCCGCCGTTATTTGTTGAATTACAAACAGCATATAATAAACTTTTATGTCCCTCTTCAAGGAACAGTGAGTAATCACAGATTTAAAGTCAGCTGACGTGGCCGGCGTCTGATTTTCAGTCCTGCTAAGGCTCCAGGTCTTTCTTAAAAGCTGCTGTTCTTCTCAGACTTGCAGACTGATTGCAGGAGGTTCTCCAGAGAATAAGAATTTGTCTGATGTCTGAAATGTTTATGAAAAAAGCTAAATTTAGAAGATCAAAGGCGTTGGGAGCTGGGGTCACTGGAGGTTGAGGACAGTGATACTTTTATAAGCATCCAGAATAGCACAGAATTTTCTTCAGAAATTTCCCTTCAGAAGCATTTAGAGATGTAGCTGGGAGCCGTTTTAATTTCTCACTACTTGACAGAATGCAGTGAGATCGCCTTTAAGCAGACCATGTGGGTACCCCATTTTGCTGCTCTGTGCCTTCTCTGACTTTTGAGGAAAAACAGCTGCTTCTAATGGAGCTGGCCTTCCTTCTTAGAGGGAAGACACTCTGTTCCTTCACTTTGATGTATGGATTAATTTGCGTCTTGAATCTAAAGGGAGTTCCCTCCGAAGACTCTAACAGGATGCACTGTCTTCTGTGCTTTTACTAAAATTTGGGGAGTGGTTTAAAGTCACCAAGATAAGAAACCTGCTTTCAGCAACTCTTTTGCATATACATAAATGTGATTCAAGCCAGATGGAGACCTGGAGTCACTATTGCTGGTCCCCAAGCAGTGATTGCTTTGGTTGACTTTGCAGGATGGGGAAGGGACAGGAGATGCTGAGGGGGAGGAAGGAAAGAAAGGGTGGGGTGCTTGTGCAGCCAGTCAAGTCAGAGGATATGTTATGGTGAGGAGATAAAAGAATTGGGGCAAGGTCACTTTCTAGGTGGCACAAAGTCATCTTCCTAGTGGGTACTTTGTTTGCACTGATTCTCTCTCAGAGAGAGGCAGTACTGTGAAGTTATTGGGACCCCCTCCCAATAACTAACCCAGCTGGTGCACATAACTGGCGTGTTAGGATTAAACTATGCAAGTCCTCTGAAAGAAAATGCAGGTGGGATAGTTTGCTTACATATCATGGACCAGTGTTGTGTGATTCAGGCAAAATGCTGCAGCAGGTATTTCCTACATCCCAGATAGCTTCCCAACAGAGATGACCTCCCTGCAGAGGGCTCTGGATTGAAGAATGGAAGACCGCTAAAAAGGGATGGAGAGAGAGGGCAGGGAGAAGAATGTGGTGCTTGCCCCCGGCTACTGCCTGGGCTCCAGGTTTATAAGTTTAGCTTATTTGTAAACACAAGGCTCCAAATTGCAACTCTTTTGCAATCCCCTCCCCAAGTGGGAAGAACCTCTAATGAGCTAACATGTAAGTAATTACTGCTCTGAGCTCTGCTGAGGACTTGATTGAGGATGCACACTAAAGGAGACTGCTTATCAGGCTGGGGGCATGGGGTTGAGCCAGAGTCACTAAAGGTCACCAGCAGCCAAGGGAGGGAAAGCCCTGCCAGCCAGGCTACTGGCCTCTCTGGGGTCCCACATTTTCCTCTGATGCTCTTGTCTTTGTGAGCAGAGGCAGGAGCTGACTTGCTGGGCTGGGCCTGGAGCTGCTGGGGGTGGGGGTCGGGGGGGGGGGAGGCAGTGAGGGGATGGATATTTTTGTTAGGGAGCCTTCAGCTCCGCCCTTAGGAATTTGCTCAGGTGGGATCATGGTCAGGCAGGTTCAGACCCAGGGGTTCTGTTGTGGCCTTCAAACATCCAAAAGCAACACTCACGAAATCCAGACTTTGAGTTCCAGTAAGAGTCAAGATGCTGAAGGGGCAGAAGCCAACTGGAGTGGCTTTGCTGCTGTGGCTTTCCCAGCATGTGACCAAGCCACCTACTGACCAGAACCCATGATTTCTGCTTGGTAGAGGGGTCACAGCATTGGCCCTGTGCCTTGAGGGGTTCATCACACAGGCCCTGGAGCCACACTGCTTAGGTTCAAATCCTATGGCTGTCACCTCCCAGCTGGGTGCCCAAAGACAAGTTGCTTAGCCTCTCTGTGGCTTGGTTTCCCCATCTGAAAACTGGAGACTGAATCTATCCAACTCTGACAGCAGTATCTAACAGAGAGTAAGCCTGTGATGAACGTGAGTCATTTTCACTATTACTTCTTAAGGCAGCCCACTAAGGAATTGTCCAAAGGACCTGGATGTGTATCTGTACTTCATGCTTCACAGTAGACATTAATATAAAACTCTGGTTCCTGAATGGCGATGATGATAGGGCAATTTTTGCAAGATTGTTGGATAGCTTAAGCGAGAAGCATTGTACCAGCACCACATAAATGTCACAGTGTTTGTGTACAGTTATCCTGTGTGTTAAGATGCCTTCAGTTGCAGGAATAGCAAGCTGCCCAAGTCAGACTTAAGCCGTGTAGAAATGCACTATAGCACTAGCAGGAGGCCTGAGGTCAGATAAGCATCCTGGCTGGTTGATTCAGAAGCTCAGTGACATCTAGGATGCAGGTCCTTTCCATTTCTCTGTCCTGCCAGCCTCAGTCTGGTTTAAGCAGATCTAGGAGTCACTCACAGTTGGGGTGACCACATCCCAGAAAGAAGAAATCCCAGTTCTTTCCATGGCTCAGTCTTGAGAACTCAGAGAACTTCTCTAGAAGCATCCCAGCAGAATGTCACTCCTGTGTCCTGGCTACACTTGTACCACATTCCTAAAGCAGAACCGTATCAGATAGCTTTCATTACTGAGAGGAAACAACTTAAGAGAAGGATTTATTTGGCTCACAGTTTTAGAGATTTCAGTCCAAGGTCAACTGTCTTATTGCTGTGAGGTGAGGCAGAACACCATAACAGCAGAGCTTGTGGCAGAGGCTGCTCACTTCATGGTGGCCAGGAAGCAGAGAGGGACAGGAAGGGGCCAGGTATATCTTTCTAGGGCACAGCACCCAAGAGACCCTCTCTCCCCCACCAGGCCCCACCTCTACAGCCCTACAGTCTACTCTAAATTTGAATCATCAGTGAATTTATTGATGAAGGCAGAGTCCTCATGATCCGTCTGCAAACACTGCTCACATTGGGGACCAAGCCTTCAAATGTGAGGCTTTTGTGGGGGTACTTCATATCCAAACCATAGAACCAGTTGCTAGAAGAGGAAATGGGGTTCCCTGGTCTAGTTAGGCTCCTCTGAAGCTACCACAATGTCTTTCCTGTAAAGGGGGAGTGGATGTCTCCACAGTGGTAGGATTTGGTTAGGAGTCAAGAGAGGGGGCTTATGCACAATCAGATAAGATTCACCTCAAGCCTAAATTTATTTTTCAGGAGCTTTTCCTCCTGCCTTCCCCCAGTGCAGGGTTGATTCCTTTTTCAATTGAACAAGGTCATGTTCCCATTCTTTTCCCAGCCATCCTTCCTTCCACTAGTAGAGTCTATGGTAAAGCTTTGTGTTTCTTGTTCAAACAATTGTGGCCCTGTCCCAAGGGAGGGGTGGCACTTCCAACTTCACAAGTGATCTAGGTTTACACATCATGGCTGTGTTCAGGATTTAGGATTTTTTTAGGATTTAGGATTATACAATCTGTGCCTAATCCCATGAATTCAAAAATGTGTGGCCAGAACATATCACTGGAGTTAGAGTGTCTGTGGACATGGCTGCCTTGGGCAAGAGTTAGCATGAGGAACTGGGATGTCCAGAGAAGCTGTAGCCTTCTCCCCCATCATTCTTGGAGGCTACCCATAGAAAGCAAGTTCTAAAAGCCGTTGGGAAGCCTTTTAACCCCTCAGTGCATCCATTTCTAACATTTCTCAATTTTTCACTGCCCACTGAGGTATCCTACCATAGTCTCCTGACCTGGGTGGTGGTGACTTCCCAAAGTTACCTTGCCCGTGGCCCATTGCTGCAAGATCCTGCAGGAACAAAGTGAGCTGATGCTTTGCAATATCAACATTAATGTCACATTCTGGCAAAAACTACTGGAGTTAACTGATTGATTTAATCCGGTGTCTTACACCTCTGCTGCCAGTGTTCTTGCCATCCTGGCATGGTTACATCTAATGGTCTTTGTAAGCACAGTTCAAACAGCACTGCTTTCCTCAGCTCCTCAATGGTTGCAAAGCCAGAGGTGGTCTTTCCTCCTCAGACCTCCAGCGCTGTGTCTCAGTCTTGCAGTACTCAGTGCACTTGACCTGATGCTTCAGGGACTTATAAACTTGTGTTTTCTCCCTTCTGGATGCTTGGCTTCTACAGAGGTGACAGCGGCCATAGCAGACTGTATTTGCTCCTATACAGTGCCCAGCAGTGAATGGAGCACAGTGTGTGGGGGTGGGGCAGAGGAAAGAACTCCAGCTAATAAAGAGGTATTCTGGACCCCAATTTGACATCAGCCATCCTTGGGGCCTCTTTTTTTTTAATCCAAGAGATAAGAAGATTAGGTTATATTTTCTCTAAAATTCTTTGTGGATAGGTGGGCTTTTGATAAAATACGGAGTAGTTGGTTTATTTTGCCTTAGGAGAGGGAAGTGTGGATTTTAGGGGCGTATGTGTTGAGCAGGGTTTTGGAAGGTAGTCGGCTTACTTCTGGACACCATAGAGGCCCCACAAAACTCTCCTAAAATGACTTCTGGCCCTGGAACTGCCAGAGAGGAAGGTGAGAACCCCAACTGCCCTTCTCTTTCAACAGATCATTTATAGGCCCCACAAAACTCTCCTAAAATGACTTCTGGCCCTGGAACTGCCAGAGAGGAAGGTAAGAACCCCAACTGCCCTTCTCTTTCAACAGATCATTTATAGGACAGTGCCTAAGACAGGGCTTTATAATTAAACTGACCTGGGTTTAAATCCTGGCTCCATTAGTTAGAGAGAGTGATTTGGAACAAGTCACTTGATCTTTCTAAGCCTCAATTTCCTCACTGGGACAATTGGATGATGTGAGGCCCTTGTGTGGAGGATTACTTTAAGACAGCTAAGGTGCCCAGCTCAGGGCCTGCCATACAGAAAGTGCCAAATAAAGGAAATAATAATTTTTCTTCATTAGAAAGATGAAAACATTTGAATGAAAAGCCTCCCGCTAATGTCTGCATGATTTCTCTTCTCTTCTGATATTAAAAAAAAAAAATTCAGAGTTCTGTGCAGGCAGAGAGGGAGGTCACTCTCACCCCCCCACCCCTGGTTTTGTGATTTCATAGCTCTTTCTTCTTTTACTGGAATTTTGAAAGAAAAGAAAGCCCAGTTCATTTTAGCTTTTGAACACATCTTGGTTGCTTCCATAAAGAGCTTTAGAAATCTGTTTTACTGCGAATGTAGACATTGCAGGGCTTAGTCGGTGCCCTTCAAGGACAAGCAGCCTCAGTCTGTACCTGCCCAGGTGATGGGAGACAGGCTGGCAGTGTGCGCTCCTTCTCCAGGAAGAAGGACGTCCTGTCTGCGCCCAGGCAGGCAGTGGAGGGGAGATGAGGCACGCAGACTGAAGCCCTCAGAATCTCTCCTGCCAAGAGTGAATGGCACGTGAATGAGGAAAATCTGGGCAGATACCCAAGCTCAGTGAGCACGGTCCCTGTGGCCCTGGAGGAGCTGTGCCGAGAATCTGTACTGTCAAATGCTCCCACCCCAGGCACCATTCTGGCCGCTTCATTCTCCTGCCAAGCTGTTTCTAGATCACTCTTCTGCATTTCCCCCCAGAAAATGCTCAGAAAAGCAATTGGCAAGCCCAGAAATGGTAAGGAAGCATTTGAATCTTCTCCAGAGTACAGTTCAAGTGATTAGCAGTAAAACAAACTAAAAATAGTGGCTTAGAGCAAACGACCAGCTCGACAATAGTGGTCACAGGGGACATGGAGTTACTCTTGGGCAAAGCCAGGCTTCAGTGCCTCAGGGGCATGTGGACATGGAGGTTTTAGTGTCTACCTGTTGGCACAAGTCTGAGAGTCAGGCCCCTAGAGTTTCTAAGGGAGATAAAATGTGTCATGCTGATAGAACTGAACACAATAAAAGGATTCATTTATAATAATAATAAAAATCCTTTGGTCTCCTTGATAATGGGCAGAATTCTGAGGAGAGATGAGGATGGTGGGGCAGATGTATTATGTAAACTACCCCTGGGGTCCCAGAAAATTGGGGTTAGAGCAGAAACAGCCTGAAAGTCGATTTGGCTTCATAACTTCAGACCCTCTGAGAACTGAGCGCCTGTCTGGACCATGGGTAGTTTTCACTTCAGGCAAGTTGAATGAAAATAGGTAGAAAAATAAGCAAGTTTTCTGACAGAAAATGCAACTGAAAGCAATTTTTTAAAGTCCTGGAGAAAACTCTGTGTTTTGAGGTTACACCTATGCATGGGTAATGGCGTGTTTTTGTTTGTTATTGCTGTATGTTTCAATGTCTTGGTCATTACAGAAATTACGGAAAATTGATGGATGCTGTGAAGTTTGAGATTGTCAATCAGTAAAAATGTTGACTTTGTGTTGTGCGGATGGAGATTCTTTTTCTTTTTTGCCTCATTATTTGTTCTTATATTGCTATAGGGAGTACATTTTTGAGAGGCAATCCATGAGTTCATTTATCTATTCTGGAAACAAGATTTTTCTCTTCTTTCTTCCCTTCCTTCCTCTCTTCTCGTTTCTTTTTTTTTTTTAGATTTGCAGGCTGCACCTAACACCCCAATGTGTCCCTGCTATAAAGTATAATCCAGGAAAACGTTGCCTTCTACCAAGATGTCTAGCTGTGCCCACTTGAAGTCTTAAAAATCTCCATTTCCAAAACCTCCCCATGCCGTCACAGTTAGAAGCATTTAAAATTCCAATAAAACACATATTCTAAAAATGGCTCTAGCTACCAGGTCAATCTTAACAGCAAATGCAAATGGATGGAGAGCATGCAGCTTGGCAGTGGCTTTCGGAAATATGTCAAACTTATGGCATATCACTGAGCGAACATCTCCTTCTTAAGAGCCACGTGCTTTTTGCAGGGTATTTTACCTGCAAAGTGGGATGACCACTGCTCACAGGAAAGGAAGGGGCCAGAGCTGTACATTTCTCACACCCCTGCCAAGACTCGTAGCAAGGCAAGCACTTTAGCTCGCAGGCTCTTCAGCCTCCAGCATTTGCCATTAGCCCTTTAGAGAGGAGAAGAGCCCTTTCAGTTGACATGTGCATCACTTCGTTTTCCTGGACACTGTCATGTGAGGGGATGGATGAGCTGTATGGTGGTGTGTGTGTGTGTGGGAGGGGACTCTCCTCCTGGTCCGAGATGGTGAAACCCCTTCTCCATCTTGTGGCCTCTCAACTCACTGAAGGTGTAGGGAACATTGGTCAGGGTACTTACTTGCATGCATTATTAAGCTTTTTAAAGAATCCTCTGTGATCTGGGTTTTTGTGCCCTCGGTTAACAGAGCCCGGGATTTCATCTGGATTTCTGCCTGGACTGTCAACACACAGTGACACCCCAAAAAGAAGGACATGTCTTACTGAGGTCAGCATGAGCCAGAGTTTACAGTAATTATCTCAGAGATGGGACAGTTATAGAGATGTCCCCCAATGAGGTTGGCATGGGTTCGAAGGCTGTTCCCAGCACGGCTCCCGCAGTGACACAAAGGACAGCTGTAGGGGCCATGACATACTGCCCAGAGCAATGGCAGCTAATTGCAAAACATTTGGGAGAAAATGGCTTAGATGCTCAAGCCATAACACCCAGTGATACTGGAATTTTTAATCAAATTTTGGCCTTATTTTAGGGCATGTGCACATAGTTTTGAAATGCCAAATAATTCCCAGAGGCTTGAAATAAAAAAGACCAGTCTCCTAGGGTTCCTCCTCCTGCTAAGACTCCTGTCCTAGAGCAGGGCTTTCAACTCTGCGCTGTGGCAGGTATCTCCACATTTCTGACTAACGCCCATCCTCTGGTCTTGTTATTGTTTGCTTTCCCATTGTGGGAGGTGAGGACTTAGATCTTATACCCTTACTGCTCCTCCACCTCCATATCCACACCCACACACTTCTCCCCACTCCCTTAATTCCTCCCATGGGATTATATCAGCATTTTTGTGAAATGACAATCAGAGTTTCTGCTAATATAACAGTATACATTTTAGTAACAACTGAGTCATAATTATTTCTTGCCTTGCACAAACTTTCTTTTTCTTGGACTTTACCATTTCCTCCCCCAATAGTTTTCCAGCTTTCAGTAATTCATCTTCAAACTCTCATCTTTAATTATAAGTCTCCTCTCTCTTTTTTCAAGGCATATCAATGAACCTCTTCTTTTTATTTCCTTCTTGAATGCTGACTCCTTCATTCCCCTAGTCCACTCAGATTGCTAGTTCTCTATGTCTGTTCCTCAGCCATCATCTGGGGTCCTTCATGGTCATTTCAAAAATTTCATTGACCTTTTACACTGGGTTGGATTTCCTAGTTCTTGAAGAGTATGTTGCTATAGTTTGTATTTCAAATGGTCTCCAAAGGCCTTTCCCCAAGGTGATCCTATTGGGAGTTTATGGAAACCTTAAGAGGTGAGGCCTAGTGGGAGGCCAAGGTCATTGAGGGTATGCTCTTGAAGGGGATTTGTAGGATCCTGGCCTCTCACTGTCTTCTGCTTCCTGGCCATGAGGTAAACAGTTTTGCCTTGCCACACACTCCTGCCACGATGTTCTGCCTTTCCCAAAGCAATGGGGCCAACCAGTCATGGACTAGAACTTTTCAAACTGTGAGCCAAAATAAACCTTTCTGCTCATAAGTTGGTTATCTCAAGTATTTGTTATAGTAGTGGAAAGCTGACTAACCCAATTTTCCTGTTGTCTTCATTGATGCCTCATTTTGTCAGGTCGGGTCTTCCAGAACTTTCCTAGGAAAGGGTACCTGTACTATAATAATTTTTTTGAGGCTCTATAGAGAAAAGGATGTAACAGTTATATCACGTTTAGTTCTTTCCCCAGTTACCTCAAGGTGTACCCTAGTTACCTTATCTTATAGTCACGTAATAGATTTCTTTCTCTTTGAAATAAATTTCTAGACTGTATCCCTTATCAAATAAGGTTATGAAGACCCTACCATCCCCTTCACTTCATGATTTTCCTGCCTTTGTCTTTCTCTTCCTTTGTAATTCTCTAACTTTACTTTTGTTCTGACACCAAGGAACTTTGTCCACAAGCATAACTAACACTGCCTGATAGGCAGCTGTCTGACAGCATAATATTTACTCTTACGTTGACTCCCCTCCACCTCGGACTTGCCTTGTTGTTTTGCTATCTGACTTTATCTCATCCTAAACTCTTTTCTGCTTTCTCCAAGGATCAGATCTGTTGATTTCCCTTTCTTTCTGGACACTGTTCTCCCAAGGTCTTTCTTCCTGCTTGCCTGTTGGATCTGAGCTGAGTGATGTTTCTGGGTCACCTGGATGGTCACGGGCTCCCCTGACTGCTCCCCTAGGTGTCTTCACTGGTTCCTGAACCCCATGTATTTCTCTTTCTCTTTAACTCCTTATTTTCTGGAGTAATCTATAAATAACATTTTAAGAAAGTGGGTATTGAGGTAAAACTTTCTAAACCCTTGCGGGACCCCCAGGTCTTTTATTTTCTCCTCAGAATTGACTGATAATTTGGCTGGGCATGGGATTCTAGACTGATTTTTTTTTTCCCCTCAAAACCTAGAAATTCTTACTCCATGGTTTTCTAATATTATAGGATGCAATGAGTGACTTAATAGAGCTTGATTTTCATGCTTTTCTGGGGTAAACTTTCTTTTCATTTTCAGGTTTTAGAATATTTTCCTTATCTAGTCTCCTTAAATTTCAAAATATTTGTCTAAGTGGGGATGTTTTAGAACATAAAGTACATAGCATTTAAGAGCATAGTCTGTGGCTCCCATGTGCCTGTGTTTTATTATACTTTATTATTTATTTACTTGTTGTTTTGAGATAGGGTCTCATTATGTAGCCCAGGCTGGCCTTGAACACACGATCCTCCTGCCTCAGCACACTTCTGCCCCAGTGCTAGGATTACAGGCAGGCACCACCATGCCTGGCTTGCCTGAATTTAAATCCCAGTATTCTTACTGACTAGAAAGGGCAGGTATTTGAGCCAGACAGTCCCCATTTTCTCTGTTTTAAAATAAGGTTGGTAACAGTAGCAACCTCTTAGATTTATAGGGCGGTTTAACATCACTAGATGGGAAGTGGTGTGTGGTATGTTATAGGATTTCGGTAACCTTTAGCCGTTACTTCTGTTACTGCTTGTTCTGTTACGGTCCCTTTCTACCTAAGACTTTGTGATGGTCATCTAAGATATGAACTTAGGACATCATCCTTTTCCCCTTCTCTGTGACTTTCAGCATATCCTCTCTGCTGCTTTGATTTCCCCTCTTCTCTTTCTTGGCTTTTTGTTTTCCTTGCCAGAAGATCCCCTAAAATTGAACTCCTTGCCTCTTCTTATTTTGCCAGTAATGGATTTGACTTCCAGAAGCTTCCCCTTGTTCTCTGATTGTCTCATGCCCACAGTGCCCCTTTCTGGTTTTATGGATAAAATATAATCTGGAATCTCCATTTTGTTTACATGTTATTTCCTGCTCCTAGACTGGCTGTTTCCCCAAGGGCCATATTTTTTTGTTTTGCTTTGTTTGTGTCTTTCATGTTTCAGGCTTCCCTTTAATGTCAGGAAATCCCTGGCAGTCTGTTTATATTCAAGAATAAGTTGATGAAAAAGCCAAGGGAAAGCTACATGCATGTGGGTGGCAGGCTTTGTTGATGGTGAACAGGTGGAACCAGCCACTATGCCCGAGTCTCTGCAAATGCAAGCGTTTTTATATTTTTGCTGTAGGACGCCAGGCTCCACAGCAGATGCCCTTATTCTCTTCAAAGCATTCATCTCTTTGACAAAGTCCCCTCCATTTTTTGTTTGACTAGATTTTGTTTTGACTTGATTGTTTAGTCTGGTCAGGTAAGGTCTAGCTGTGGAGGTTTTCTGTCCTTGGGAGTGTCTTGCTGGGAGCCAACTTTTCCATACAGAACCTCAATTAATCTCCCCATCTCAGATTCATGCCTCGTCTTGTTTGGGTTCGAGATGACACTGCCCTGTCCCTGACTCCAGTCTTCTTGGAGCTCTGTGGAGCAACACAACCCTGCTGGCAGCCTCCTTTATGTGATTGTGACTTTATTCTCATTTCATCTCCCAACCATCACTTTAATGAAGAGGGAAGGAGATAAATAAATACAAATCAATTAAAAGCCTGATGAAGGGCTAAATTATAACATGGAATAGAACTGGATTGTTTAATAAGACACACAGTTTTACATGATCTTGAGTTTGAAGCAATTCATGGAGTCAGTGGAGGAAAACCGACTCCTCTAATGATAAATATTGTACTCTGAACACTCCTGGCCTACGACTTTCTCTGAGATTTCAGAAAATGGGGATTCCTACAGGAATAGTAGTCCTAATGGCAACAGCATACATTGCATAGTTCTCCCAGCACTTTATAGTTTCGTCAAGCAACCTCCCTGGTATCATCTTCTCTTAAAGACACCATATTTCTTGTGAGCTGTATTAGTTCCAATTTTTCAGCTAGGGAAATAGAAGTTCACAGAGACTGAGGACTTACTCCAAATTACACAACAACCTAGTGTGATACCCAGGATCTGCTGTTAGTCGGTGCTGGGTATAGAGTTAACTATGAATGGCTTCGCTTAAAATTGGTACCAAATCTCTCCTGTAACTGTATACAACCTGCCATCTTCCCTCATCAACTTCGTATCTCAGGCAATTGAATACTCCTTTGTGGTAGAAGTTTCCAGAAATACCGGCTTGTCTCTGTGTGAACAAAACCTATTACCCTTTCACTTGACCTACAACAAAGAATTTCATGCCCTTGGAAGTTCCAGCTCCATTGTACCAATGAAATCTATACTTTCAAAGCCGTGGTGGCTTTTGAGTTTCCTTTGAGTTACCACCTGAGAAATAGTTCTTACATCTCCTGTGTGATTTGAGAAGCATGTCCATTTGTATGTTAATAGATCCAGGCCTGTGAAAGATGGTATCAAATACTAGGCAAGCCTGGACCCCTCCCTGGAGCCCACCTGCAGAGAGGAAATTCCCATTGCTGGTTCTTAGCCTAGCCAAGGCAGCAACAGGCTTTGACTCCCTTGGAGAGAATGAAGCAGAGGACATCAAATGCAGAAATGTTACCACCCTTTCTAGTATCTGTTGCATCAACCCCATTTTTATTTTTAATGCAACGTAATCTAATTACATAACTAGTGTGCTTCAAAGTGGGAAATTTAAAAAAATTCAGAAAGGAAAAAAAAATCAGTCATGAGTAATGCTAGAGAGTAAAGATAAGCCCTGCTCATGTGTGTTTATATGTATAATGTATGTTCAATTATGTGTGTGTGTATATATATAATATATATATGTATAATAAAATTATATATGTATGAAACTCTGTGAACAGCACGACCTCCATTTGTTTTGACTACATATTGAGGTCACGTATTACCCTGTGACATACTGACTTCTTCTATAACATCATTAATGATGGCAACATAAGGATTGTCTTCATTCACTAATTCTGTTTCCTGATTATAGAGAAACAGAAGGAATCAATGATGTCAAAAGACATCATTTTGATGGTCTCTCATACTCTTGAAAAGACCCTGGAGTGGTGGTTTGAACCATGCATTTTGTTGAGGACATGGTCTATAAGACTTAGTGGCCCTAGAATGCCATTTCTTAGCTATTTCCCCTGTTGAAATTTATTTTCTGAAAGTAAGTAACGTGGAAGCCATGAGAATAACTAGTTTGATATTTTCATGTTGGCCTGTCTGGAATTGGCTATAATTCCCGTATTAATATTGTTACTCAGTTAAATAATTAATTGAACTACTGTTTACTCAGTCTTTAACTCTTATGCCAGACATTCTTGGGGACTGATATAATTAATAGATAGACAGACAGACAAAAAATAGGATCCCACTCAACATGAGCTTCTCTAGTCTAGTGAACAACTCAACAGTGATTTCCATGGACCAATGTTCCCCAAGTGTTAGCACTCAGAGAAATTGCTAATGTATTTAGAGCAAATTGTGATCGACAAGGCCCTGGGATGACCGAGGTGACTTTCCTGGGCCTTGGGCCGTGCTGAAGACTGAGGGCCTTGATATCCCATTATCTCTGTAACCAGTTCTCACCACACCAGCTGGCCCAACAGAGCATCTGAAGAACTGCCTAATGGTCAATTTTTTAGGGGGAACAAGATGGAATTGTTAATATTGTATAAATATTACACGGTCAGTTGTAGAAGGAAAAAGTTTGAAAGTATAATAAAATCCTAAAGAAAGACAATTTAATCTATTTACTTGTTGTTTTATTGTTTAAGCTCTTTAATAAAGTTTTTGCCTTGCAGCTGTTGCTGAGCTGGAAGTAAATGAATTTGGAAGTTCATTCAGGGGCCCCCATTTCTTATATCTTTCTGTTCCCTTAGAGAATGTATGCCTAAATTATCTTTTATGATGGGTGACTATTCAATTGCTACCATTTTTTGAAGCTATGAGAGTTGTTTTGTGTGAGTTTTTTAGAAGATTTCATCTGGAGACAAATAAAAGGCTATGTCATTCTACAGTTCTACCAGTGGAAATAATTCCTTAATAAGAGGACTTATCACTATGGCTCAGTGGGATCTTCATGGTTGCCTTATGACTTGTCCTTCAAGCACACAAGTGCTGAAACCATCTCCCTGGTGGGTAGAACCATCCTTCTTCAATCTGGAAGAAGATCAAGAAAGCAAAGTCAGGATTAAAGCTTCTTAAACATAAGATTTAAAGAATATAGTTGAATAGAAGGATGTTAGAACAAAATCAAAACTTTGATTATATCAGAATTAACATCACCATATTAGTTCTCTATTTCCGTAAAAGAAATTACATCCAAATGGAGTGGCTTAAAACAATAAAGACTCTTTCCCTCACATTGTCAATGGGGAGGAATTCTGGAGCAGCTTCCTTGGTTGACTCTGGCTCAGTATCTCTCCTAAAGATATTGTGAGGATGTTGACTTGTTTGATCTGCATGCTTGGGCAGCTTAACTTAGAATGAAGGATCTGCTTCCAAGATGGTGCACTCATGGGGGTAGCAAGTTTGGGCTTTTAGTAGGAGGTCTCTTTTCCTTAACACATGGACCTCTTCATAGAATTGCTTGAGTCTTCAGGTCATGGTGGCTGACTTTCTGTTGTTTGAACTATTCTTTGAGACATCACCTTAGATAGTTCTAAGTTGCAGCAAAGGATTTTATGGTCATACTTTGGCTTAATTGTTACCCTATGTTTCTCCAAGAAGGCTCTGAATTTGCTTTTTGCCTGGGAACAACTTCTTTAGTTTAGTCCTGTTTGTCATGTGGAGCTTCCAAAACCTGTAGGCCTTGACCCTGACCCCACATACACCTTTTTTTAATGGTCTCCCTTTATTCTTATGTCCTCTTGTATTTTATTAGTAGTACCAAGAAGATACCAGGTGGTATCTTCAAAACTCTGGTTGCGAATCTTGCCAGCTAAATTATCCAGCTTATTAAATACATTTTCTTTCTTCATTGCCACAGGTGACAGTATTGTTAAATTCTGCCAATACATCACACGCTACTTTCCAATAAAAATCTGCCCAGTTTCCTGCCTGGCCATACCAGCAGAGGGCTGACAGAATTCTATTGAATTAAGGCACTTCTGAATATTCTTCTGCCATTGTATTTTTATTATGGCATTGTAAAAAGCCACTTATATTCTTAGCACTTTTTATAGTAGCACTATAATCTAGGTATAAGAAGATATGTATTAGGTATCTACTAGTGCCTAAAAATTTATCCCAAACTCCAGTGGCTTAGAACAACAGTAAGTGTCGTTATTTCATAGTTTCTATGAGTTACAGGATTAGGAATGGCTTAGCCAAATGAGGGAGGCTTTGGGTTTCTCATGGGAACAAAGTCAAATTGTCAGACCAGGCATACTTATTTGTGGTGTTAACTTGGGCTAGATCTTCCAAGATGGCACACTCACTTCCAAGATGGCTGGTAAGCTCAGGCTGTTGGCGAGAACACTCAGTTCTTTGCCAGTGACTTCTCTTGATAGCCCCATGACATAGCACCCAACGTTCCTCAGAGTGAGTGATTCAAAAGGAATTACACAATGTCTCACCTTGCCTCAGGAGTGACGCTCCACCATTTTTGCAATTCCTTGTTGGTGACACAGGTCAGCCTTGTTTAGTGTAGGAAAATTCCCAAGGCCATGAGTACCAGGGAGGCGACAGTAATCAGAGGCTGTGCTATGGTGTAGCTACCACATTTACCTTTCTGTACCATTGTGGTGAAGTTGGTGTAAAATATCAGCACCTTGGGGCCCATACTTAGCAATCACTTCTTTTTATTATATAACACAATAATATTTAAGTTATAGTAATATTTAACATTATATAATTACAAGTTGTACTATAGTTTGATATGATTATATCATTATATAATATATTATACACAATAGCATATGTCATTTATATACATAATGTTACATATAATATCTTATATATGTATTGTACATATTATATCTATTTGGTTTCTTTGAGACCGAGTATGTAGCCAGGCTGGCCTTGAACTTGAGATCCTCCTGCCTCCTGAGTGCTGTATTTACAGGTATGCACCACCATGCCTGACTGGCAATCGCTTCTCAAAACCTCTTAAGAGTTTTTGAACCATGTACTCAGAGGCAATCACTTTCATCTCTTGTTAGTTGTTTTTCTTTTAAATGTTTTAATCTCTACATTTCTAATTAGCATGTCTACACAGATATAAATAATCCTGAATAAAATACCAGTGGGAATATGGAAGCAGGGGCAATTGCAAAGAGGTCTCCCAGGAAGCTGAGGAGCATGCTATTAGACAGTGAAGAAAGGCAGTCCTCACCAACAGGAGCAAAGAACTTGCATGCTGGGGTTTTGTGGAAGGTGAAACCTGCAAATGACAGAATTAGACATTTAGCTCAGGAAATTTCTAAGCAAAGTGTTGAAAGGGTGGCTTGGTTACTCCAAACTGCTTACAGAAACTGCAAGAAGAGAGATGAATTGAATATGGAATTGTTAGGCAAAGAGGAACCAGAAAATAAAGATTTAAAAAATTCTCAGCCTGTCTATATTGAGAGAGAGACAGAGAGAGAGAGAGAGAGAAAGAACACATTTTAGAGGGGGACACTTAAAGGTATGGTAGATGTGCCAAGTATGAACCATGGACTTAATCATCTCTGAATAAGGCAGGAACAGAATAGGATAATGAAAGCAGAAACTCTGCCAGCTGGAACAAAAAGAAACAGAGAAGAAAGGTACAAAATGAAGGTAGGCTGTGACTGTTCGCTACCCTTCAAGAAAAGGGAAGAAGGGCCTTGAAGGTAACCCCAGTATCATCAGAGCCACCACCTGAATTTCACCAAGCATACAGCTTCCAAAAGCAGCTGTGGGGTTAAAGAGGCTGCCCAGAGCTAAGGGGGAAAGTCCACCTGGAGAAGCCCTAGAGACACACAGTCCATCAGGCAGCACCATGACACAGATGGAGCCAACACAGAGTCATTATGTTGACAGTGCCCTAAAAGATGTGGGGGGTGACATCGCAACCCCAGAGGGTATGAAAGCAAACCTGAAGCCTTTATAGGACTATTCTCAAGATTTATGATGTCATGGAGTTGGTCTTGCCAGGGTTTGGCTTTATTTGGAAGCTGTCGCCCTTTCCTTTTTCACGTCTCCCTCTTGGAGTGGGAATTGTCTATCCTATGCCTGTTCCACATTGTAGTTCAGAAACACGTTGCAACTTGTTTGGTTTTACAAATGGACAGCAGTTTTTACAAGATGAGTTGTGCCTTGATGGTGATCCATTTCTGACTTAGATGATATTTAGAAGAGACTTTGGACTTTAGACTTTACAGTTGAAGTTAAAACAAGACTGTTGAAATTGTTGAGATAGAATGAATGCATTTTGCATGTGAGATGATCATTTATTTAGTTTTCTATTAATCTTATAATAATTAACCTCCAAATTCTTCCTCTTATCTAAAACCTTCTCTTAATACTTTCAAACACACTGGGTATTTGATCAACAATGATCTCCAACTTGGCTATGATTTTGTGGGAGACTGGGCTGGAGTCACCCAGCAATACTACTTCCAGATTCATGACTGTCATGAGCCGTGTGAAGTTTAGGAATTATTTGTTATGCAGCCATAGCTAACTGACACAAGCAGTGTTTTATTCTCTTTACTTTGGCGGTGTAGGATTTTTCTTCATTTCTAATGTCTAAAATTTCATAACATGCTCTCTGTGGATATCAGTGAGAATTTCTGGAAGTTTTTATTTC
The DNA here is from genome assembly GCF_047511655.1 of Castor canadensis. NCBI lineage: Eukaryota > Metazoa > Chordata > Mammalia > Rodentia > Castoridae > Castor > Castor canadensis. The sequence continues at coordinate 152,810,549 of NC_133392.1, read as the reverse complement.
CCTGCAAATCTCTGCTCCCTTTACTGTCTTCCTTCTTTCTTTTCTCTCTTCCTCCTTCCTTTTTTTCTTTTCCCTTCTCTTCCCTTCCTTCTTTCTGCTCTTTCTCATCAAAGGTTTTGATCCCATATCTGGTAGTTCTTTGCTGTCTTCTCCTATTTTCAAGAAGACACTAAATACTTCATCAACCATTCTGTGCACACAGGGGTGGGGCTGGGTAACTGTGGGCCTCCTTATAGGGTGACCTGGTTATACTGTGTCCTTGGAGAATCCACAATGTCAGTATCATCAGTTCATATCTATGGGGCTGACTCATTCAGCAGGAGCATTTTTGTAACGTACCTTAGGTGTGTCATTCCCTTTGCTCATGGCCTGGATTCGAATCCCGATTTGACCCTTTCACTTTCACCAGTGTGATCTCTTTGGGCCTCAGTTGTCTCATATACAAAACAGAGAAACTTAGTTCACGCCATCTCTACCTAGCAATGGCATTGTTGTAAGGATCAAATGAGTTAATGTTCACAAAGCTCTTAGAACAGTTTGTGGCCTAAAATAAACACTAAGGAGAAGTTAGATGGTAGCCCCTCTTCCTCACCCCAGTCTGGGGTGTGTCCGCCAACTTTCCCTTGGACTCTTTATTTTTCAACAAGGTACCTCTGCTTTGACTGTGCCTTGTGTCCTTCCGTACAGACTTCCTGGAATTATTTGTAGACAAGTCATTTCCTGTGTTCAGCCAGGTTGGAGGAGGGGTGGTCACACAGTGGTGCAGATGGGGTGGCAGCCTCTGGACCTGCTCTACCTGGTCTTCTTCCTGTTCTCAGCCTGGACTTCCTTCCAGCCCCAGGGCCTCCTGGTGATGTCGGGATGCTTCCTGGCTGGCTCCATCTGGCCCTGGGACTGACCTGTCAGTTCTAGTCATCCTTCTGCTTCCACCTTCAACAATTTGACTTTTGTCACTCTTTTTCTTGCTTTTTTTTTTTTTTCGTCTTGTAGATACAAGTTTTTGTTTGCTTTTTAAAGAAACAAAACATTTTCTATCATTTTCGTTGGGTCTGGGGAGATCAAAGAGGTTAAAGCATGTGTTGGATGTTTGCCTCTAACTGAGCATCTGAAATAGACTTACTTGGGCTGGTGGAGTGGCTTAAGTGGTAGAGCGCCTGCCTAGTAAGCATGAGGCCCTGAGTTCAAACCTCAACACCACCAAAAAAAAAAAAAAGAAAAAAAAAGCACTCTTGAAATAGACTTACTGAAACTGAGCAAGTTGCCTGCTCATTTTGGATTTCTTGGCACCAATGGAAGGGAGCAAACAATAATGGTAGGTAATGAAACGATCTGTGCAAGTACTTAGGACTGAAGGGTTTGTCTGTGCAGGTGGGCACATCTCTGAACTCTGATGGATTTCTCCTTGGGGACTGGGCCCAAGGTTTTGTGCATGCTAGGAAAACACTCCCACTAGCCCCCTCTATTCTCTGATCCACAGAACTCATTGTACCAGGAACTTCTTGTTCACTGACAGCTTCTTACTGACCGTAAGCAACATGAGGACAGAAGAGGTCTGTGATCTGTGTCTTTTCTTGTCTACTGTTACGTCATCTGGTACTTCAGGCATAACCTCACCGGTAGCCATTGTGGTTCCTGGTAGTAGTAGAAGCAGCAGTGTTGAACACAGCTACATCCTCTGATGTCCTGACAAGAGCTCAGCACTGTCACCTCCTTTCCATGTGTAGTGACTCACCTGGTCCTCACCACAAGCCTTGAGGTAGAAGCATTAGGGTCCCCACTTTACACATGAGGAAACTGAGGCCCATAGAGACTCACTCACTTGCCCGAGGCTGGGACTCAGCCAGCAGTGAAGGTACCATTTGAAACTCCAAAGCCTAACTTCTGACCTTTATGCCATCATGTTTTGTTGACTGCATCACTAAAGGCAGAGTCCTGTAAACAAAAAAATAAAATGTCTGGAAAAAAAATGGTTCCAAGGAAACTGGTTTCTTTGTCCCATCCATAAATCTGAAAACTAGAAATAGAACTTATTTGAGATTCAAAGTGATTTCCTGCTGAACTTGAGAATACAGATAGAGATGCAGAAAAACAAAACAGTTTTAAAATATTAACAGGCCAGAAGTAATTAAATAGCATCGCTAGTAATTAAAGTTGAGAACGAGATTTCCTTTGATAAACCTTAGCTGCTAGTGGGGAATTAATGACCATTCCTAGGACTTATGTTAAAGTATGCAGAATCTCCAAATTCCTTCCTTTATTTAGTTTTCTGCTGTTATTTTTCTCAGGGGGTGATGGGTTCAAGAATTGTCCCTTCAAGGGTAAATCCAACTGAGTATATTTTAGTACATATGTAAATATCATGATGTATCCCTCTGTACAATTATTATATGCTAATAAAATCGTATGAAAGAATTGCTCCTCCAACTGCTGTCTTCCTTTTTCTCTAAAATGGTAACAACAGTTATTTTAGACCTTGGTACCCCTCCTGCAAGCAACCCTACTCTCTACAAAGACAATTAGCACACACTCTAAATAGACTTTGAAACCCTGGTCCTTGAAACTTACAAAGAACTTGGCCTGGACCTCAGCTCCAAGTAGAAATTCAGTATTGGTTTTTTACTTGGTTCCTTGCCTGGTCGACTCCCCGCTTGGGCTCTCATCACTGAGGCCGCTCCATCGGGATGAAATGATTCATGGAAGGAGGAAATATGTCTGCAAGCACGTGAGGCTGGAATCTGTGCCATGCGATTGATATCAATTGTACAAGATTTGTTCTCGAATCCTCCGGGGCCATGAATTCCCCCTTAAAATCAAGGAGACAGACTAGCTGTTGGGTGCACTCCACCTCCATGCATAGTCATTTTAATCTGGAAGTGAGAATTCTGGGTGAAATGAAATATGGGTAGTGAAAGTTTTGGCTTCTCTTTTCTAGGTGGAGATCTTTATATGACAGTTCAGTGGAAGCCTTAGTAGATGTTAAATTACAGCAAAAGGATCACTTTGTTCCCTTACCTTTGTTGTCTCGATGACATCTACGCAATTTTTGATTTGTCACAGGACAGACAGGACTGGAATTATCGTCACGTGGGCATAGCTAGTTTTTAAGTATTTCTGACAGGCCTGGAATTTTTGTTATGATTTTAAAACTTCAGCCCCTTGGCACTGAGGCTGGGCCCAAGTTCTGTGGGATATTGGGAGGCTCGGGTTTCTTAGCTGTCCCCTGTCCCCTAGCCACATGGTGCTGAGGTCAGATATGGGAAGTTGGCCTGCCCTCCCCACCAGAGAGCCAGAATTCTAGTTTATTCTGTTCCCAACCCAGACCCTGCCCCGATCCGTTTTGATCAGTAATCATGAGGGTCTGTTTTAAGATGCAGTCCCTCCTCCAAGCCTGGCCTCCTCACCTCAGAATGGGTTCTTGGCGGTCAGCCTAGGGTCCTGGCTCACCCAGGGCTCTGGGGATTCCAACTCTCATTTGCCTGTACTCTGCGTCCTTCAGCTCAGCAAGGCTATAGCTGGCTTGCATGTTAAAACCTCAACAGCCAGTTCGCATCAGGTGTTGAAGTTTTGCCATCTTCCAAAGCAAAGGAAGCCATGGGGAGGTTCCCTTCAGACTCTTTCTGGAAAAAAAGAGCAGCCTGCTGTTACCAACACCCTCGGACTTAGACTTGGAGTGGATCTTTTTGTTCTTCTTCTCTCTTTAGGCCAGCACTACAGTGTGGCAGCTACTTGGAGTCTCTGGCTTACAACTTAGGGTCAAGCTCTTTGATGGGTGCCCTGCATGTGAATCAAGCAGTTAGCTGGCACTGCTGCTACACAGAGTGGAGCCCTGCCACTGTCACATCAGGGCTTCACAGATGGTGACTTTCATCTTGTCTTAAGACATTGAATCCCTTTGGGCAGATATGCCCACAATTCTACAAAGGCCAGGATGGTGACACTGAACATCTCAAAGTAAATGGAAGAAGCTAGCAGGGTGCATTCCACTTCACAAATGGAAAATGAGGTCATATGGTGGAGTTGGATAAAACTGGGTTTGAATATGAATTCTGCTGCTGATTGCCTGTGTGACTTTGGGCAAGTCATGTCTCCATCCTCAAGTTCCTCATCTGTGAAAGACAGGTAATCAGACCACACTCATCGGATTTTCTAGAACACAGCGAGACTGGGAATGGAGGAATTTGTGCATTAGAAGGGCCACTGAGTAAACAAGAGCTACAATGAGTCTAAGTGGTAAATGAATTCCTACTGTATTTCTATTGCAACAGAGGCCAACTTTTTAAGCATTCTCGAGCATTTTAGTTAGACTTATTTGGGTTCAATCAACATGCTAATTGCAAATATCTATTTTGAAAAGCAGGTTTTCTGGTTTTATTCACTGATGTTTACTTTGATTCTATAACCCTAGAAATATACTCACTTCAACTTTGTTTTATTCTCTTTCCTTTCTCTCTCTCCCTCCCTCCCCTTCCTTCCCTTCCTCTCTTCCCTTGCCTTCTCTTCCCTTCCCTTCCCTTTTTCCCCTAAGTAACTTAGACTGCTCTTTCTTCTTTAGGTACAGTGAGTAAGCCTTTCACTTTTTATGGACTCAGGAAGAAAATGAAATGTAAGTCAAGGTCAGGGGACAGAGCAGGAACCTTCTTTGAAATCTTATGTTTCATTTAAAATTTTCAATTCCATTCCATGTCTTATCACATTTGTTTTATCATAGAGAGAAGATCCTCTCCATTATAGCCCCATCCCCTGGAAGTTCACTGAGGGAGACTGTGGGTATTTCCACCCCTGATATGGGGCACCAGTGCTGTAACTTAGAAAGTTGGGCTAAGCCCATGCCCTACATACAAGGGTGAAATCCAAGGACACTGGATAGTGGAATTTAGAGAAATTAGAGAGGGTGTGTTTGTGGGAGTGAAGAAGTGAAAGGTCTTGCATGAGGGAGGTCTAGGCTGGAACTGAGGCACAGGATGGATAAGCCAGTTGAACCTGCAAGCCCCCATTTCCACTGTTAGGATGCCTGTGGGTCTGACCTGCACCAAGCCACCAAGCACACAGTTGCCCAGCACTTCCCCCAAGTTCACTGGGTCCAAGAGCGAAGTTAGGCTCCTGCCAGAGGAGAGCACCTTCCTCAGGACTGCCATTGTGATATTCAGTCTTCTGTCACCACAATGGTGACATGTCCTTGGCTCCACTTCCTCCTCCTCCAGCGAGAGTCCATTTCCTCATGGCAGCCTTTACCTGGACAATGAAACCAGTGCATTTCTCACTGGTGACTATAGTATAATTTATTCTCGTACAGCTCCTATTAAGACCAAGTGGAGCGAGCCTTCATGAGCTGAGAGGCTGCACATAAGGACAGGAGAAGCAGCATGGGAAGCCCATGGAGCAGTGCATGGCTAGAGCTAGGGGGACCGTGGACTGTGGACTGATAGAGTTCTCTCATGCCCTATGGGATCCTGGTACCTGAGAGGGGACAAGGGGAGGGAGGGCCATTCTTATCTCTGTGCAGACTGACACTTGTCTTCTCTTTGGTTGCATGGCAGTATAGATGGCTATGCCCCACCAGAGGTAGCCTTTGATGCTGGAATTGAAGTTAATGGGAGAATCCACAGGCAGGCAATTTGTTCTTGGCAATGAGGATGGAAAACAGTCCTCATTACAAGCCACAAGGCTGCATTGCTTGGGTAACATTTTTGGGATCTTAGACTCCTAGACTCAGTGTAGTAGTAGATTGTTATATACTTCAACCCAGGTAGAACCAACCTTTCAACCAGGAGGTAGAACCAGAGGACCATGGAGCCCTTCACAGGCACGAGATTCTATGGCTATGGACAAATCACCCAAACTATTGAGCCTAAGTTTCCTCAATGGGAGGATGGAGCCAATAGGACCTAAGCATGGATTGTATGCATGGAAGAGGATGATGCACAAGGCTCTGAGCACAGTGCTAGGCAATCGACAGATACTTAATACATAGCTGCTCTCACTGATGGTGGTGGAATTGATCCCCTCACTTCCCTTGGAGCCAGGCATGAGGACCATGACTCCACACGAATGGATGGTCACCAGTAATCTGGAAGCCTGGAGGAAATCCAGCAAATGCCCTCAGTAGCAGAGAGAAGTTGAGGAGTGACACTGTGTGGTCATCTCTGACTCTGAATTTTCAATTCAGATCTTCTCCTGGTATGTACTCCATGGTGGGCAGGGGCAGCGAGCCACAGCTCCCCAGCAGTCGGATGATCGCGAGGGCTGGCAGCTGAGGTGCACTCAATGTATTTCAGACTTAGGATATTTTTCATCTGCAATGGGCTTACTGGGAGGTCACCCCACCAAAAGTTGGGGAGCATGTGTATGAAGTAGGCGTCCCTTCGTATAGAAGTCAGCTCTGGCATGCTTAAGGCCAAGGGGGAAGCTCATCGTGAGGGGTCAAGGGCAGCTTGGTCTCAGGATGATGGAGACCAAGGATAGGAAAGGTGGTGGCCCTGCCTCTGATCTATGTTGCTCTCTGAGCCCCTAGCACCTCTCTCTCCCGATCTTTGTGTTCTTTCTCTCTCCCTTCTCTCCTCTCTTCTCTTCTCCTCTCTCTCTCTCCTGCCTTCCTCTCTCTCTGTCTGTCTCTAGTTCCAGAACATTTTTATTCACCTAAAAAGAAAACATTTTTTTTGTTATTATTATTTCTGTAGTGGGGGTTGAAAGCAGGTCCTTGACAGGCAGGTGCTCTACCACTTGAGTCATGCACTCAGCCCTTTGTGTTGGGATCCCAAGAATTTTATTCCTGGACTAGTTTCAAACCGTGATCCTCCTGATTTCAGTCTCTTAAGGATTACAGGCTTGAACCACCACGCCCAGCTTCACCTTTTACTCATTATACAGTTATTCCCTGTTCTTTCCTCTCCCAGTCTCTGGAATCCACTAGTTTGCTTTCTGTTCCTATGGATTTGTCTATGAGGGACATTTCTTATTAATGGAATCTTTTTGTACCTGTCTTCCTTCACTTCACATCATGCTTTCTGGGGTCATCCATGAAGAAGTGTGTACTTTATTCCTTTTGAATGGCTGAGTAATGTTCCATTGAATTGATGTACCACATTTTCTTATCCATTTGTCAACAAATAAGCAGTTGGGTTGTTTCTGTCTTTGGCTGTTATAAGTGCTGCTGCTGTGAACATTCACTTGCAAGTGTTTGCTTGAACACCTGTTTCTTTTGCTCACATACCTGAGAGTAAACTGGCATTTCATGAGGAAAGTCCATGTTTAACTACTTCCTCATGGTGGCTACCTCCTTCAGATTCCCAGCAGTAGTTATGAGAATTCAGTTTCTCCACACCCTCACCTCAAGCGTCAACTTTTGAATTGCACGATGAGTTTTATTATAACAAAGGGAGGAAAAATCTGAATTATTTAAGCTTCATTTATTTAATGAGATCCTATTAAGGCAAGAACTGGAAACTTGTGAGTGTTTTAATGCAAAAGACATCATAGCCTTTGTGATAAAGAAAAAGCAAAGGTTGTTAACGTGAGAATAAATTTGATCATTAGTTCATATCTATGGGCCATATAAATGACAAGATCGTAAAACCCATGGAGCTTCATCTGGTATATTTTTCTATAAAAAGTACAGTAGCCCATCTCCATGACATCTGGACCCATCTGCATAAAATGAGTGTTTAGGGCCATGTTATTATTAGTTCATGTTCCCTACTTCATCTGGCCCATAAAAACAGAGGCACGGTGTGGTAATCTGTTATTCTTCTTCTGAAAACATTAAGAAATTTTATGTGTCCCTTCTATTTCTTCCAATGACACAAAATGTCGAGACTTGGCATTTTTTCTTCTGTCAACCCATGAATGTGCTATCCTTATAAATAAGTACCCATTAATATGCAGTGAAATTCAAATGAACACTTCATATAAATAAGCCTGCTCTAGAAATACATGTTTCTCCAAATTTGTAGACCAAAATAACATGAAATAAATTGAACATCATTTTATATTCAGAACAACCAACCAAATAAACTGTATTTTATGACTCAATTTCCTAAACTCAGGTAGGGAAGAGAGCATATATAGTTCTTCATTCTGTAATACATCATATGTTTTAAGAACAGCATTATTTAGTTGAGCTTTTTATAGGCCAAATGAACATGCTGCCTGATTCCAAGATGGTAAGAGAGGAGTGGGGACACAGTGGAGTAGGGTGGATGTCTTCCTTCATGCCTTCATTTATTCATTTTTTTGGACACATAGGTATTTGTCCAAGCATTCTTCTGTGCTATGCTTAAAGCTGGGGACATGGTGGTGAAGTGCAAATTCCCTGTTGCCAGGATGGTTCAACATATGCAAATCAATAAATGTAATACAGCATATGTACAGAAGCAAGGACAAAAATTACATAGTCATCTCAATAGATGCAGAAAAAGTCTTTGAGAAAAATCAACATCATTTCATGATCAAAGCTCTGAAGAAACTAGGAATAGAAGGAATGTACCTCAACATAAAAAGGCTATATATAACAAACCTACTGACAACATCATATTACACAGAAAATCTGAAACCTTTTCCTCTAAAGTCTGGAACAAGGCAAGGGTGTCCACCCTTCCCACTCTTATTAAACATAGTTTTGGAATTCCTATCCAGAGCAATAAGACAGAAGGAAGAAATAAAAGGAATTAAAATAGGGAAGGAACAAGTTAAATTATCCCTATTTGCAGATGACATGATCTTAATACCTAAAAGACCCAGAAAACACCACCAAAAACTCATAGATATCATAAACACTTTCAGCAAAGTAGCAGAATACAAAATCAATATACAAAAACCAGTAGCCTTTTTATACTATGGACAGGCTGAGAAAGAATTGAGGGAAACAATCCCATTTACAATGCCTCAAAAATACCTAGAAATAAACTTAATAAAGAAAGTGAAAGACTTCCTCAATAAAAACTATAACTCGCTGAAGAAAGAAATCAGAGGAGATCAGAAGATGGAAGGACATCCCATCTCATGGATCAGCAGAATTAATACTGTGAAATAGCTACATTGCCAAAAGTAATCCATATATTCAATGCAATCCCCATCAAAATTCTAATGGCATTCCTTACAGAGATAGAAAAATCAATCCTAAACGTCATATGGAAGCACGAGAGACCTCAAATAGCCAAGGAAGCAATGAGCAAAAAGAGCAATCCTGGAGGTATCACAATGCCTGACTTCAAACTATACTACAGAGGTATAGCAATAAAAACAGCTTGGTAATGGCACAAAACCAGACATGAAGACCAGTATGTCAGAATAGAAGATATAGATATGAATTCACACAGCTACAGCCACCTGATTTTTGACAAAGAAGCCCTAACATATGTTGGGGAAAGATAGCCTCTTCAACAAATGGTGCTGGGTTGCTGTCCTTCACTCTGTACCAACATCAATTCAAAGTGGAGCAAAGACCTTAATGTAAAGCCTGAACGTTTGAGAGAATGGGGAAAACATTGGAACATGTAGGTATAGGCAATAACTTCCTGAATAGAACCCAATAGCTCAGCAATTAAGAGAAAGAATCAACAAAGGGGACTGCATAAAACTAAAAAGGCTCTACAGAGGAAAGAGTCACCAAACTGGAGAGACAGTTCAAAGAATGGGAGAAAATCTTTGCCAGCTGTACATCTAATAAGGGATTATCATTAGAATCAGCAGGGAGTACAAAAAAATAGCTCCCAAAGAATCAATGATCCAATGAAGAAATGGGCAAATGAACTGAACAGAAACTTTTCAAAGGAAGAAATCCAACTGCCCAATAAATACACGAAGAAATGCTTAACAGCCCTGGCCAAAAAAGAAATGCAAATCAAAATCATGTTAAGCTTCCACCTCACTCCTATTAGAACGGCTTTCATCAAGAGCACAAACAACAACAAACGTTGGTGAGGATGTAAGGAAAAGGGAACCCCATACACTGCTGGTGAGAATATAAATTAGTGCAACCACTATGGAAAACAGCACCGAAGCTCCTCAAAAAACTAAAAATAGAGCAACGATTTGGTCCAGCAATACCTCCTGGGCACATAACTGAAGGAATTGAAGTCAGGGTACAATAGAGACACTGGCACACCCATGTTTACTGCAGCACTGTTCACAATAGCCAAGTTATGGAAACAGCCAGACATCCTACTCCTACAACTGATGAATGGATTAAGGAACTGTAATATAACATATCAATAAAATATTATTCCACCACAGAGAGCAATGAGATTATGTCACCTGCAGGTAAGTGGATGGACCTGGAGGTCATATTAAGTGAATTAAGCTAGGTTCAGAAAGACAAAGTTTGCATGTTTTCTCTCATATGTGGAAGATAGATCCAAAAGATAAATGTATATGCAAACACAAGTATGACCATATCTACAAATACACACAGAACATGTTTCAATAGTGGGATTGTTTGAGGAAACTAAGGGGACAGGGAGAGGAAAAGAGCATGACGGACACTACACTATTACCATATCACATCTGTGTAAGAAGAAGGCTCAACAAAACACACGGACGGCTGTTGACCAATATGGAGTGGCAGGAAGGGTGAGGAAGAGTAATAGAGGAAGTCAGACTGGTTAAAGAACAATGCATTTACAGGTGGAATACCATGGCAAAACCCTCTGAACAACAATCGTACACGTAACAATTAAAGAACAGTATCGGAACCTAAAGTAGATCCTGATAGGAGGAGGGTGTTGGGGGCGGGAAATGGAGCAGGAAAAGGAGGGTGACTGTGGTTGGTGTGCTGAATTTGTATGAAGACTGAACATTGAAACCTGTGAAAATCATTTTAAATGGGGGGAGGGAGATAATGGAGAGTGATGGTGGGGATAAACCTAACCAAGGTACATTGTAAACGTACGTGGAAATGTCTCAGTGAACCCCCTATACAATTATTATATGCTAATTACAATGTTTTTTAAAAAGCCCTGTTGCTGGCTTCATGGGATTTACAGTTTCAAGCATGTTCCATGAAAGTGGTACAGTTACATATTGCAGTCACCTATTGCTGCCTAACAAGCCATCCCAAAACTGACTGATGCAAACCAGCATGTAATTATGCTCTCAGTTTTGTGGGCCAGGAATTGGGGCATGGTACAGAGGGGCTGCTCAGTTCTGATTCCTAGTGACCGGGTTGCACCTGGCTGGTGTCATAGGTCTAGGACCTCGATTATTATGGATGGCTAGATTCCTTGGAATCTACATTGGATCTTCTGGGAATGGAATGTTCCAGTTAATTTTTCCACTCTCACATCTGCACATGGGATGGATGGATGGCTGAAACAGCCGGAGTTGGCTGGGCATCTGTCCCTCTGCACATGGGCTTCCTCAGCACATGGAGCTCTCAGGTTACTCAGGCGTCTTAGCCAGCAGCTAGCTTCACCTCCAGCGAGCATGTCAAGAGCCATGGGCAGAAGCTCCAAGTCTCTTAAGACATGGGTTTAGGAATCCCACAGTGCCACTTCTGCCAACAAGGCCAGCCAGACTCAGAGGGAGGGAATCTAAACCCTGCTTGTCAATAGGAGTTGCAGCAAAAAGCTCCGATCACCTCTAATCTATCCCAGAGAGAGACAGACATTGAAGAAATAATCATAGGAATAAATATTTCCATGAAGAACACAAAACCATCACCATAATCTAGACTTCCTAGTTGTAAGCAGCAGCTCAATCCAGGTGGGCTCCATCCAGGAAAGAAGGGAATTTACCAACCCACCTAACAGGAATCCTGTGCTGATGACCCTGTCTGTGCTCTACACACTTTGTGCTGATTACTCTCAAGCAGAGATTACTGACGTGATAGTTGCGAAGGCCTTGCCTTTCCACCAGTTTACCAGTCCCAAGTGGGAGAGGTTGACTCTATCATTCTTAATGGCAGGACCATATAGTCCTGGCATTCAATTGATTGGCTGGGTTTGATCCACATAATTCTGGGGTTTAATCTGATTGGCTTTGCTTGATCAGATGTTTAATCTGAGCCAACCACTGCTACAGAGACACACAGGCAGAGTTTGGATGGGCTGGGCTTAGAAGTGTGCCCTTCTCTGTGACCTGGGAGTGGGATCAACTCTAAGTGAACTACAGGAAGAATGAGTATTTCTACAAAAGAGCAAGAGAGCTGCTTTTATTAGAAGGCAGTTGATACTAACCAGACAGAAACATGGAGTCTCCATTACACAGTTTAACCCAGGGGACCTGCCTGGAGGATTAGGCACACATGGCAACAAGTGGATAGGGACATCCCTCCCACTCCCTGATGTTATTGCACCCACATTCTACTGGCATGAATTGCTTGCTTTGTGTAGGGACCAGTGGGTGGAGGTAGCTGGGGATGCAACCACAAACACGGAATGAGTGTTCAAGGAACTTGGGGGCTGCCACAAGGTGCCAGTAGCACACACAAGCTTTCTTGGGGCAACACTTGGACAGACTTGCATGTGCGGGAGTCTCAGATTGCAGGACAGTGTGTAGAGGTGCAGAGGCCCCTACTCAGAAGGGGAGGAAGAGAGGAGTATTGAAGAGGGGACTTCTGCCTCTGGGTGATGTGCCCCACAGTACATTGGGAGACTAGGCCAAGAACACTGAAGGGCTATGGCTGCTTGGGGTTTTCCTGGTCTAGAGCTCAACCCACCCATGCCTCATAGATTTGGGGTGCAACTTTGTGGGGTGTACAAAGCAGACAGGCTCTAGATGGCTGAAATCTACTTGAGTTGTTTTTTAAGACAATTGGACATGTAATGATTTGACACTGGTAGGCTGTTGAGTTAACGGATCTCAGCCTAGGTGTAGAAATAACCTAGGGGCCAACACACAGAGGTCACCTTTGGTTCATTTACATAACAATAACTCCATAATTAACCTCAGTTATGAACATGACAATTAGCTGATAGCAGCACATTGAAGCCTTGAGGTACAAACTCTGGGATAATTATCATAATCGCTGACATTTTTCATGTACTTACTGTGTGACAGGTACTGTGTCACATGACTGATGTGATTAAAGCTGTCTCATTCAATCCTCAAAGCAACTCTCTGAGGAAGTTGTTATTATGAATATTGTCCTCATTCACAGATGGGAAAACTGAGGGGTTGAGGACCCCACCCAAGGCTACACAGTTAACTGGAGGAGCAGATTTGATGGCAGACTGTCTTTAGAGTCCATTTTCTCTCAAGCCAACTGCTATAGTGTCTTTGTTGAGTGGGGCAATCTTTCTTGGCCTCAGCCTGCATGTGAAGATATGGGGTACCTACAGCTAACATTGATAATTCTTGATCAGTATGACACTCCTAGGATGGCTCTATGTGGTTCCCCTGGTGGAATTCCATCAGGGTGGCCTCATTGGTGACTAGGTTGTAAAGGAAGTTGTAGGAATGGAGAAGCAGGGAGGTGAGGTTCAGACAGGGAGTTGGGCCAGCCCAAAGCAAGTAGTGGAGGTAGGTAGAGCAGGTGGTGTGTGGGCTGGAGGTTGTGAAATGTGGGACTATATGCATGGGCTGTGCCTCTGTCACTGTTTAGGTGCAGGATGCCAGAAAGTCCCTTGATCCAAGTTTTATCATTTGTAAAACAGGAATATTGATGGTGTCTTCTCGAATAGGATTCCTGGAGTGATAAAGTAAGAAGATCCCTATAAAATGTGTAGCACAATGTTCGCCAAATTGTGAGTCCTCCAAAGATGGCTACTGTTGTGTTCATAATAACGATGATAATTATTGTCAATGAAGGAGCTGTCAGGTGGAGAAGAGAGGTTCACAATACACAGGCAAGCAAGCATCAGGGAAAGGTTTCACACCCCAGGCTTTCCGTGCCTACAGTGTGCCAGCGCTCTGCCTGCGGTGTTAGGCATTTGCTAGAAAATTTATAAAAATGCTAGGCACAGTCCCCACCCTTCTGATTTTTATGACCCGACCCACTTGGCTGGTTTTGTGATGTGATATAGTAAGTTAGCATCACTCAGTTTAGATGGAAAGATCTTGAGTGGCCATTGGACAGTCATGGCCTTGAATCTCATCTGTGTCGTGTAAACCTGAGCTTCAGATGCCTCATACATAATAGTCTGTAACCGTAGTAACAGCTAACATCCATTGAGAGCACACAATGAGCTAGACATCCGGAATGTAAAGCAACTTCTGTTCAAGTTTACCCACTTTGTAAGTGGCTGAGGTCTGAACTTATATTCTGCACAAAGGCTTTTAAAGATGATAGGCACTTAATAAACTATCATTCTTACCATGATAACTAGCTGTTGCAGACAAGATGGAGAGCCAAGCCGACTGGCTTCTGAGTCTGTAGTCTCAAATTACACTTCCTCCACTGACAAACATTTCCCAGAGTGACTCTGCTCTTATTTGCTCAACACATAGGTAGTGATCAAAATTTCATTCTTTCCCACCAGGGAGTCACTACCCAGTACAGAGACTGTGTAATCGTCAGTCTCCACTGGATTATACTGCAGTAACAAACAGCACCCAAATGCTGGTGCTTTACAAAAGCAAAAAGTTTATCTTTTACTTCCATGTCATCTTCCTGCTGGAGTCTAGGCTGTTCTCATGGCAAAAGATAAGGAACAAAAGTGGAACCACACAGTGACTCTTACAAATTCTTCTGGGACACAGCATAGCTCACATCTGCTCACATTTAATTGGCCAAAGCAAGTGACATATCACAATCAGAAATTAATAACAGCAGGAATTATGTTTCTCTCAAAGGAGGGTCACTAGGAAGAATTCTTTAAGGATAGGTTTGGAGAAGGGTGGTTTTTGAACCAATAATTAAACCTATCACACATGGATTCTTAACCGAGCAATGGCAATACAACATGGCAAGTTCTCCGAGAAGTGGTACCTAGCTGTTTCAGACTGTGTTTTGAGTTTAGAACAAAGTGAATTTTAGAGCAGGTGCTGGTGAACAAGGAACAGGAATAAACAGAGATGTAACAGATGTACTTTGAGAACCTCAGATCCTGGTGGGACAGGCCTGACAGTAATTCCTCACCCAAGAACTGGCACGAGTACTTCATTGACAGCAGGTTCTGTGTGTCTCTAAGCAAAGGACATGGGAACTGGAGTGTCCAGCAAATGCTTTAGAGAGAAGGAGACCATCGTGTGGATCCTGGGAATCAGGGCAAGGGACAACAGAATGGGGGAGGTGACATGTGGCATGAATTATGTAGCGACTGGTCATGGACTTTGGGAATTGTATTGGGGTAGCTGCTAAGTGTTCCTTTTATGGCACGGGGTACCTGCCTACTGCAAAGTAGTTAGTAAAGAGTTTAGAACTTTATAGTCTCAACTCCAGAAGTCACTGGTGGTCTCCATGATAGAACCTAGCTGCAATCTGGAGCTCACATGACCATTGGTTATAACCTAGTCACTTCCAGTTCAAACCAAGTATTTTTTGAGGAACGATCAAATACATTGGAATTGCTTTCCCTACTCTTTTTGTCCCCTTGTCTCTGGATTCTCAGGAAGCCTGAGTATTTTGCTGTACCCTTGTCCTGAACCTCCTTGTGACCATTTCAGAACTCAGTAGAAATTCCTTCAAGCCTGTGCCACTAGGATGAGTGAGCCTAGGAGGAGCTATCTCTGATCTCTGACTTAAAATGTCACGTGGCTGTTGTTTCTGCCTCAATAGTGCCTGAACCAGGTTGGTATGTGCACTGAGATGCCTCCACCCCGCTGCCCAGGGCAGGTATGGGGCATGAAAACAGTTTTCTCTCACCTTCATATTTGAAAGATATTATTATTGGGTATAGAATTCTAAGTTGGCAAGTTTTTTTGCTTTCAGTATTTTCAAAATGTCATTCCTTAAACTTCCATCTGCATTGATTCTAACAAGTGTGACATCGTTCTTCATTGCTCTGAATGTAACATGCCTTTTTCTATGACTAATTTTAAGATTCATATTCTCTCTCTCTCCCCCACCCCACCGTGTGTTTGGTAATTGGATTATGTGTCTTAGTGTAGTTTTCTTTTTGTTAATGCTGCTTGAGATATAGTGAGATTCTCAAATTTCTAACTATCTAGTTTTATCAAATTTATAAAAAAAACCTTCGTGTTACTTTTTCAGCTGTTTTCCTGCTGCCCCCTCATTACCCTGGACATCAGCTGTATGTGTGTTAGACAGCTGCAGAGCCTTGTGCTGTCACTGAGGCTCTGTCCACTCCTTCTGGGTGGCTTTATTTATAAGATTTCAGGTTCATTCATTTTTCTCTTCTGTATGGTCTAATGCAATATTAATCTTACCCCAGGAAAATGTCATTTCAGACACTGTGTTTTTCATCCCTAGAAGCTCCATTTGGTTCTTTTCTGAACATTCTGTTTTTCTCCTCCTAGTGACCATTTCATTTCACAGTCTTGAACGTGCAGAGTGCAGGGCAGTAACTGTCTTAATAGCTGCGTTCGCCAATACTATCACTTCAGCTGTTTCTGGGTCTGTCTTTGCACCCTGATCTTTCTCTGGGTTTGAGTCTTACCATGCTTCTTTGTATGTCTAGTGTTTTCTTATTGAATAGTGAGCATTATGGACTTTACATTTTGGGGTACTAGATTTTGCTAGACCTCTACAAAAATTGCTCATTTTTTTTCCTCGCAAGTATTTAAGTTATTTACAGATCAGTAGGATCCTCGAGCTGTGTTTGCGTGTGTTTGTGTATATGTGCATGTGTATTCATGTATGTGTGGGTGTGTGTATATGTGAGTATGTGTGTGTATGTGTAGTGTGGAGATGTGTATATGTATGTGTGTGTGCATGTATGTGCATGTGTGTTCACATATGCATGTGTATGTGTATGTGTGTGTATATGCATGTGCACAACAGCAGCCTTTCTCTAGGGATTGTTTGACTTCATTTCTGGAGCACTCCCTTCTCAATTTTCTGCTGAATGTGCCTCGTATGTAAACAAAGTCCCTCCACTTTGGCAAGAACACAGTAACTGTGGCCCCGGGTGGTCTTTCGGAACAATTTGACTTGTAGCTCCTCGCAATGGCCCTCTCCTGGCAGCTGCTCTGGCCTGGGCGTGGAGAGTCTTACCCTACCTATGTGCAGCCAACCACTCAAAGCCCTCTGCAGGTTTCTGAAGACCGTTGTGCAACTTCCCTTTCAGTGCTCTGCCCTACAAATCCTCGCTGAGCAGCCCCTCCAATCTCTGGCTCCATCCATGAGTCTCACCAGCACTGCTGCCCTCTCTTGGCTCTCTCTTCTCTGTGCTGAAGACTCCAGATTCTCTCCTTGTCAACTAACATGGACATAATAGATTAAACTTTGTTTTCCTGCTTTCTCTAGGACCACAGACCCCTGCTATCTTCTACTCCATGTTTAAACATAGCTGTATCTAAAATATTGTCCAGTTTTCTAGTCATTTGCAGCAGGAGAATAATCTGGGCCTCTTACTGCCTTTAGCCAGAAGCAGCAGTCTTAAACATCCTGCTGTCGGATGCCCATTTGTTGATGACTTCTTTCCCCCCTCAGAAATGTGGTTAATGTGGTCGCTTAATGAGAATGCCCAGGACTTTCATATTTTTTGTTTCAAAGCAAAGATTTTCGTGAAAATTATAGAAATCCTATAAGGAAAGGAATTTTAACTCCAGGAGGTGTAAGAGAATTAATTCAACCATATTTGTTGAGCACCTTTCACGGCCAGATTCTGTTTAATTGTTGGAACTACCAACAATAAACAAAGTAAAAGGAAAATCTCTGTTAAAAAAAAAAAAAGAAAAAAAAATCTCTGCTCTTACTGAGTACATGGGAAAGATAATAAATAAGTGAAATAAATAAGTGAAATCTTAAAACCTATAATGTGTCAGATGGTGGTGTTATGGGAATTACTGAGAAACACGATCCTCCCAGCCCACATGTGACACTGCTTGGAAAACATGGCCACTGTCCCTTCATAAACTTTAATCACCGAAGCCATCTGCTTAGAGGTAAAATAGCCAGCTATATCATCGTAAATGTGAATCTAGTGTAGCAGCAGCCTCCAGTGCCTGTTAATCTCTCCAGCTTATAAACAGTCACCACAAAGTCATGTTCATGGACCTGTTGGCTAGCCTTTCCCTCAGTTTACCCAGCACAATTGGATGCTCCATGAAGAGGGTGCCCTGTCTGATTTTGCTCATACGTGTGTCCCTAGGAAGCCCATAGAGGCTTGGCGTTTGGATAGTAGTCCTCAAACACGAGCTGGCTGTTAAGCCATTTGTTGAAGGAATTCGTGTGTCTGTCAGGTTCTTGATGCCTGCCTGGTTTATACTTGTGTGTGCCCTCACTTTTCTCTTAAAATTTGCTCCCCAATTTCTGTTTGAAAAATTACCAGTTGCAATTACACCTTTTCTTCTTTGTCTTTTCACAGCTGTGCAATCATTGCACACCCTAAATGATCAGATTTCCCATTTTATTGTCACCAAGTCAAAGGCCCTGGAGGAAGACAAAGACCCCTTTCTACCCACAGAAAAGGAGACGCTGAAGAGTTCCATGATACTGATGAGACATCTCTTGATGGACGCTCAGGTACAAAGATCAATAGAGAAGTTCTAGATCAGGAGTTTGTGTTATTATTAGTTATTATTATTTTGTGTATGCTTCCCAAGAACGGTCACTTACCAAACCTAACCAAAGATGTCACGTTCTGATATTGAGACTACTGGATTTCTGATTAGGTCTTCTTTGGGGTTTGGTATTAAAATGGCTTGTTTTTAAGTCAAAGTAATAGAGCTTAAAAATAATATACGTGTTGCCTCTGCGAATGGAACAGAACTCCCATTAGCCTTGGGAAAGTGAAAATCCATTTACATACCAACTTCGCATCTTCAAAGCTGGTGAAGGCAACGGAGTGGAGCAAATTCTTATCCCAAACTGCATTTCTGAGTAGCTAATGAATATTTTGGTGCATTCGGTGTACCACCCAGTAAGCGAAACGGCACTGTTTTTCTTTTTAATACTAGCAACGAATTTATCACAGAAGATGTTGCATGCTGTTGTTGGGATGTTATTTTTTAAGACTTCTCCTTGTACGCTACTTTATGGAAATCTTTAAAAATTATCGACTCCTTCTGGCTTGGTTGGTGAGTCTCTGCAGACATGTCGATGGGCAAACACCAGGTGTTTTAAGAGAAGTGGTTGTTTTCTATGTTTGGAAGCCAAACGGCGTGAGATTTTATTGTCTTTCTCCCTCTCCAGTACCTCCAAGTGTTTCAGAAAATGTTTTTTGGGTTGTGTGGCTCTGGTGTGAGTTTTGCTCTGGGACTTTCTTCCTGAGCTTGTTCTCTGTTGAATCACAGCTTTGGAATTGTGCTCTCTTTGCTTTTGTGTCTACCATGATGATATTTTAGTTTTTAAATCCACCCTAGATCTTGTACCAGTAAGACTGTAGCTGGCGACACTTGTGTGTTTCTCACCTGTCAATGTTTGGAGCTGCCCCACGGGATCTGTGGGCCCCCATGTTGAGGTGCCCCAAATTATGCAAAGCCTTTCATTTTTATTCTCTGCTCTTTTCTCCTCTTTATTGTGGACAGCCATTCAGCTTCTCCATCTTCCCCAAGCCTGTCTGGGGGAGAAAGGAAAGACTCTGAAGCTATAACAGCCAATTTTAAATCTTAGGAAAAAGGGAAATTTAGAGCAATTTACTGAATAAAGAGAGCAAATTGTTCTCGAAAAGCTTAGCCTCCCTCAATGCCCGGATCCAATCTTATAGCTGACATCCTAGCCCAGGGAACGGTCTAAATGAATCCCCAAAGACTCTGTGTAAATTCCAGTGTGCAAAATCTAAGAGAATGAAAAAAACCATTCATTCTTCTCCCTCTCCTTCACATCTGAGCTTACCAGTGCCTAGAACTGGACTGCAAGATGTCTCGTGTCAGAGAGTTGCTGAATTGTTGGTACCAGAACACAGAGAGGAGAAATAAGTTCCTACCTTCCACAGCACAGGGGGTGACTATAATTGACAATAATTTCTTACTGATTTCATAACAAACAAAAATAAAAGGGTTTGGAGCTCCCAGCACCGACAAATAATAAACACTTAAGAAGATGGAAATGATCTAATCACTACACATTGTGTACGTGAATTGTCCCACTCTGCCCCAGAAATTTGTACAATTACTATTTGACAATTAAGAAGTGTTTTGCATTGCTGAAGGAAAGACTGCCCCCCCCAAACACCTAATCCACTTGACGTCTTGAATCCTTATTAGTATGGGTAGCCACGGTTCACTTTTCGTAACGTGGCAATATTTTACTATCTTATTCTCTCCAGATCCCAAATTGATACATATTCTAGAATGTTCTCATTTAGATGGCTGGATAAAATGGATCAGGGAATCCTGGCTATTCCCCCAAGTTCTGCACTCTAAAATCAAGGTTCACTGGATCCACTTCTCCAGAGAGAGCATCACAGAAGGTCAGGTGCGAATGTCACATGGTGTCCATCCAGAAGCATCACTGACTCTTTAACCTCTTATCAGTCAGAAATTTTATGCTCTTATCTTTTTGAGTAATGAAAGATAAGTGGGCCATGCTTGGTTTAGTCTAAACATATGTATCTTTTTTTAATGCCTTTGAAATGTTATTTGTGGTTGGCACCCTAGATCCATTGCTGAAATCAATAGAATCATGTCACCTAATTCCCCCAGGCACCAAGTTGACAAAATGCTGAGGACTCTCTACATTTTGGGGATGGCTGAGGCGATATGTGGTTTTGACTTTTGGAGAAGATGTCTAGAAATATGCTATCTTTAACGAGAATCTTTATTGAACATTTTGGGGAAATTCAGCTATTTCCCACCTATTTTAAAGCATTGCTTCTTACCACACTTCCAAAGACCTAGGAATGTACTTACTTCATACTCTAAGTTCGTCGGTAGTGGAAGCCGATAGAATGTAAATAGAATGTGTATACGTCCTTCCGTCGGGCCTGCATTTCGTATTAATGGATGTCCGTCTTGTGGGTTTGTGTGTTGTAGGACGTTAGCTTTGCATGAGTAGTAATCACATCCCTTAACTTGGTTGGTATAACAGCTCTCTTACTTCCATACCCAAGGGGCTCTTAATGGTATTAGAATATGATGAAATACTCTGACATCAGCTTACAACTTGAATGAAGTCAGGCAAAAAGTATTCCAGAGAAGCCGGAGGCTGTTCAGAGAGAGTGTGTGTTTACAAGCCATAATCGATTCAAGTCACATCTTTCTTGGAAGCAATAAATCCTGCTTGGGAGAATGTCAAAGGCAAACGCAGTACTGTGCTATGAAATTCTACCTCTGAGGATTATAAAACAGTGTGCATGGAGCAAACACATCTCCCAAGTATAATGGGGGTGCCAGTGATGATTGGCAGGGCTGACAATCCATCTTAGAAAATGCAATGGTGCAAGAGCGTCTCCCATGGGCAGCCCAGGAGGCCCAAAGTGATTTATTCACTCCCTAAGTATGGCCAGCCTGGCGGTGTCTGAAAGAGGCAGAATGCCTGTATTTGCATTCCATGGCCTCTTTAGTCTGCAAGCCTCCAAATTCAATGGAGTATCCTGTTCAGGTCTCACTGGAAACCTGATCTGGTGGCTTTTATTCCTGAGAGTTCTGACTAAACCCAAAATGCCAACTCAGCCTCATAAGTGATTAGATTCATAACGCCAAAGAGGCAAGTCTTTCTGGTAGAGATTAATTCTTTTACTGGCACTGTGTGACTCTGCATGCTAAGAGGGGTTGATTACAGAAAATTAAATCTCTTATTGTTACACAGCCCTCTCTCCCTCCACCCCACAGGCCTGCCGTCATTATTTATTAAGGGTGAAGCATTGCTTGAGAGAACAAGAAAATGGCTCGGCCAGCTGTCCAGTCTTCTTGAAGGCTGAGTGCTAGAGCAGAGAACACCCCATGCACCTGGGTGACTTCTTCCATTGTAGGATAAAGAATGCTAAGGCAGGACCCATGTTTTACCTACTCTTGACTGAAGCCAGGTATAAGAAGTGAGCAGGCGACTTCTCTGCCTAAAATCTAGCTTCAAGTCCTAAACTTGAAGGGGGAGCTCATTTAAAGAGACGCTGAGGCACCAGCACACCCTCCATCCCCAGGAATGAAGTAAAAAATTAAAAATAAAAGCAAGCACACAATCTCTAAGCAAGTTGGTCCTTACAGGCGGACAGATCTCAAAGGTTTGGTGGAAATGCCCTGAAATACGCTTACCCTTTGGGTTAATCCTTTGCCCTGCTCTTTCCACCTTTTCCCTGTTCCCGTCGTCTTTTGTCTTCACCCTTCTCTCTCCCACCCCACCCAGCGTTTTTCCTCCTTTGCTCCTACTCCCTCCCCCAACACCCACTCATACTTTTCCTCCCTCTCTCCCCTGCTTCCTCTTCCTTTGGTTGGCCAGATTCGTCTTCTTTGAGACGTGGATTTACATTTTGCCTGTTTCAGTCCCACTTCCCTTCTCTCTCCTCCTGTGTCTTCCTTTCTGTTGTGTTGAAAGTGTATTTACCAAAGCTCCATGTGTCTCTTGACAAGCAAGTTTGACACAGCTTCAGGAGGTAAAGCAGTGGGCAGGAGGCCAGCCTGGCACTCAGGAAGCAGGTAGGTGCCCATGCCAGGATCTGCGATGGAATATGGTTTGGGCAGCTTTCTTTTTCTTTTCTCTTTTGAAGAGAAACTCTCCTGGTTGGTTTCTGACAAAATCAGGGTGAGTTAACAAGAATAGATCAGCTATCTAAGCTGTGTGGGCACTTGCTCTAGACTGAACTCAGATGGGGTTAAGGGTGGTTTGGACCAGAGGAACCTTGGGCTCAGGCTCCTGCAAAATAGCTTAGGAAGGCCAGATGCACTGGGGAGGCCACCTGGGGAATCAGGCGGTCCACACATATCACAAAGGTCACCTTCAACTTGATCCCCCTGTTACTAGCACTTTCCATCCTTCAGGTGCTATCTGGCTGAGGTCAATGCCATGGTCAGGTAGAACTCCATGGTTATTACTAATATAGTTTCCTGGATGTAGCTGACTTCCGGTCATGCCCACGAATGAGACAGTGCCTTGCCCTCACTTTGCACAAACTTATGACCAGAAGTGCCTGATCTTCAGAGGTCTCAGACACAGGCGGCAGCTGTGAGGAGCACCCCAAATACGGGTTTTCTCATCACCTTCTGAAATATGCTGCCATCAGAGAGAAAGGACTAGAACTCTCTTGCCAGGTTGTAGCAAGCAGAGAAGAAACTCCAGTATTATAAGGACAAACAAGCAAGGCTCTTGTCCCCACAATTTGCCCTGGGGTGTTTTAAGTCTCCTTATGTCACTTCTTAAAAGTCATAGGAGAAAGAAATAATTAAATGGGTCTGAGGAATTTAGTTCGAGTACTAAATGCTCCAGTGATAAGCTGATTATTTCTAAGTCTTAGCTCATCCCTCCAGCAGTCCATGTGCCTGGACACTCACACTGTCCCTTTGCATTTGAAAAAGCAATGCTTATTTTTTATCCTCAGAGGCCAAACTATAAACTCAGCAAATCTGAGGCCTGCAAGTTCACTTCCCATTCTGCCATAGTGATTTTGATCTTACAAGTTATTTTTTTAAATAAAAAATATTTAACTTGCAGCCATGACCAAACTTAGTTGTAAACCCATCAGTTACCAGGGCTTTTGCAATCACCTTCCCTGTTCAGAAGTGGAGGATGAATTATGAAACTGTAATGCTGTTCCTCGTTCCATCAAGCTTAGTCTAGGTACTTCTTTTTAAGTTAATAGAGAAAGGTAGCCTCCCCTGAGACCTCTGTCCCCTTTGTAAACCCATAAGGGAAAGGCAAAATTTTCAGTGATTAGTGCACAAAGATGTACGAATAGTTGGAAATGTGACTCAGGAGAAAGCTGGACTCCTGGCTTCAGTTGTACCCTTTGCCTTTTTACTTTGTGCATTGCTGGGGTTTGAACTCAGGACTCTGTGCTTGCTAAGCAAGCACCCTACCACATGATTCACACCCCCAGCCCTTTTTGCTTCAATTTGCTTTTAGACAGAGACTTGCACTTTTGTGATCGGTGGCCTTGGAGCATGATCCTCCTACCTCTGCCTCCTGACTAGCTAGGATTATAGGCATGTGTCACCATGCCTGGCCCCTGTATTGCTGTATTCTGAAGGAAAGGGACATCTCCTAGGATGGGTCGCCTTTGAATGGCATAGTCTCTATCAAACAACTCTTCCCGGGAGCTATATTATACTAAAAGACAATTTTTATGTCATGGAGCCTTTACATTACACTTTAGATACTAAGTGACTATTCTACTGATAGGCATTTGAAATGATGTCAAAATAGAATTTATGCTGGACTAATAGTTGATGGTTACAGTGTCGGGGGCAAAATCATAACAAACTCATGGAAGGAAGGTTAGGGTGGGCAGGAGTTAGGGCTCTCTGGTTGTCAGCAACAGGGGAAGACAGCAGAAACATCCAATGCAGAGGTATATGGTAGCTCTTAGGAGAAACAGAAAAGACAGGAATGACGGCAGCCATGCAGATCCAGGGGTCTTGTGCTAAGGAGCAGTCACTCAGAGCACCGTGGCTAGGGGAAATCAGCTCCAGCCATTTTCTCTCTTTGTAAGATAAAGATTCAAATTCTTAGAAGACTCTAAATGGCCTATCTTAGGTCATAGTGCCCTCCTGGGCCATGAGAGGGGTTGGCATGATTTTATGAGACAGTGTATGAAAAGAGGAATGGATGCTGGATAAAAGCCACCATGGATGGGGACAATGGGAAGTCTACTGTGTGTTCTGATCATGGACTTTGTTCTGTGCCCAGTTCTCAGCTTGATTCTATACTAAGATGTAGGGACAAATAAGAATAAAACATTACCCCACCACAAACCTAGGAGCTGTATTTGTCTGTCTTGCTGTAACAAAATACTAGGTACTGGGTAATGTCTAAAGAAAAGAGGTCTATTTGGCTCATGATTCTGGAGGCTGGGAAGTCCAAATAGCATGGTGCTGGTGGCTTTCTGTGTCACACATGACTGAGAAGCAGAAAGTGAAATTGCTGCCTGCAGAAAGGGCCAAGCATGGTGGGTGGCTTTGCTTTGTAATAACATATCTCAAGGGAGCTAATCCATTCCCACTGGACTGACCAAGTCAGTGAGACAGCACTTCCATAGTGGGGAAGCCCACATGACCTCCCACAAGGTAGCACCTCTACTACTTCCACTTCCCATTCCTTCCTTCCTTCCTTCCTTCCTTCCTTCCTCTTTCCTTCTTCTTTCCTCCTTCTCCTTCCTCCTTCCTCCCTCTCCTCCTTTTCCTTCTTCTTTGGTACTGGGGGTGGAACCCAGGGTTGAGCACATGCTAGGCAAACCCTCTACCACCTAGCTACAAACCCAGCTCTTGCTTTTTTGAGACAAGGTTTCACTATGTAGCCCAGGCTGGCCTTCAACTCTTGATCCTCCTGCCTCAGCCTCCTGAGTACTGGGATTATAGATATGGACCACCATGCCTGGTTTGGAGCCTACCTATTAAAGGTGCCACCACCTCAAGACCATCACACTGGGGCCCAAGCTTCCAGCAATGAGCTTGTCAGACAGACCACATCTAATCCATAGCAGGACTAAGAATTGACACTAGCGTGCTCTGTGGTAATTACTGGTGTAGGCCTGAGTAGGGGCTGGGGAAGCTCAGAGAAAGACATTCGCTGATATTCGTAGATCTGTTTTCTGTTTACAAGCATTTCACCAGCGTTTTCTCATTTTTTTCCTCTCAGCCATGAGAGGTGCAGGAGGTTGGGCATTATTGTCTCTAGTTTGAAAACTAGCTATTAAGGTTTACTAAAATGGCCCTCTTATATTGTTCTGTCCAGCCCATCACAAAGCAAGCATAATTGATTTCCTACTTGTAGGTGGTGACCCTCAGAGTATTTGCTTCCTGAGGAGTTATTAAATGGAGGGAAAGGGAGTATGTAATTTTGTGGGGGGGAAAAAAAAGAAGATTAAAACCTGGCTTCAGACACAGAATACTACACAGAGCTCAAAATGTTTTGACAATTTTAAAAAATATGCAATGCATTTCTAAAGCTAAACTCTACCCTCTCAGACTCCAGGAAGGTTTAGGCTTCAAGAATATAGTTTTCAAACATCTTTAAATAGAATATAAAAGGTACTGAGTTCCCACCACCACCATAGCCCAGCCTCCCCATGATGATATTGTCATGTTGGCAAACATTTGTTGGCTCCCAAAATTATACCCAATCCCAGCATCACTCTAGATGAATGGCTGTCAACTATGAGGGAGAGAAATCCTGCCCACCCTCCAGGGGACCTTGGCTGGGTGGCGGTGCTCTTGGTCCTGGCGGTGGTTGAAGAATGGAGTGGTGGTGTTACTGGCATCTGAAGGATGTTACTAAAACATTACTACCCAATGCACGGGGCAGCCCCACACAGCAAAGAATTATTCAGCCCCAGACATCAATAGTGTAAGGTTGAGAAGTGTTGTTTTAGACCCAAAGTCAATGTTTTAATTATTTATGGAACTCTTCTAGCTGCAGAATCCTTTTTCTTTGAAGCCCTACTATCGACCGCCATTGGTCCTCAAGATCTGTCTTCTCTATTTGCTGCTTATTTTCTCCTTCACTCATTGCCCACAGTGCACAATGTGCAGGGCTGTGGCGAATACTAAAGTAGTTATTGGCCACTGGTTTGGGCAAGTGATCCTTGCTCTTGAATATCTTGTATTTTGTGGAGAAAGCTGATATAAATGTGAAAGTAAGTAGGTAATAGTCAGCTTTAATAATTGCCTCAAATGTGTATTAGGGCTTAATTTAGGCAAGGTTCAAAGACATTCTCTTTGAATGTCACATTTAAGCTGAGATCTGAATGGTGTGTGTGAGAGACAGAGAGACAGAAAGACAGACACAGAGACAGAGAGTGCTCTTCTCATGCTTTATTCCATACATTTGTACTTTAATTTGGTTGTATGTCTTTAGTATACTCCATGAAGTAACTGAAAATAACTCCCCTGAGATGTTGCAGAAGATCTATGCAAATTATTTATCCCAGAAGTTTACATTCAATTTAAGAATGCAAAAAATTGGAACTGGCCTCTCAGGAACAGAGTGTCCTCTGATCCTTTGCCTGTTGGCATCCACAGAGGAGCCAAGATTATGGTTACTCCTTGTTAGATGCATAGACGTACAGAAGAAGTCTTCAGGAAGAGCTGTTAAACCTCAATGAGAGTGAGGAGTCAGGTGGATGCAGCAAAAACACACAAATTGCAGAGTTCATTTGGACAAGAGGATGGAGGAGTGAGGGCTGCCATTCTGTAAGTAAAAATCTATTGTCTAGAGCCTGCCATTCTACCTGCATCCCTGTACTAGGAAATTGACAGAATAACTGCAGTCATTTCTTTCCTTGGTGGCATGCCCTCAGGAAATGTAAATTAAGGTTACTCTGAATGGGACATAATTAGAAAAGTAATCTTATTGTCAATATCTTTTCAGCCACCATTGAATTCAATATCAGATTTTTTTTAAAGTATCAGTTATTGGTATTTTTATGCCATGGCTCCCATCCATTAGTAAGATAATAGAGAGTTGAATGTACACCATATAATTATATCCCCAAAATAACTTCCACTTAGAACAGTAATTCTTATACCAGGATCTTGGTGCCTCCCATTTACATTAAACTCAAACAGTTTTTGCAGAGCAGCCAGGTAAATTGAGGCACCATGTTGCTGAGTGTCCTCATTTAAATCCAAAGTTAGAGCTGGGAGGGGACCCAGCAAGTCACCTTGGTGCCAACCCAAGCCTATATCCATGTACCTTCACTGTCTTGTCTCTGAGCAAATCATAGTTAAAGGCAGTTTAATGCTGAGATGGTGACTTGCCTATTCTAAGTAACTTATTCCTGAGAACTTGAAACAAAATCACTTGCTTGAGTCAGCTGAGTACCAGATATTTGCTTTCAGTATGGATACTCTTGGATTGGATCATAGACTCATTCCTAGGTCTCAGCCCTCATTTTTTCCTGCTCCATAAGTCTAAAGCAAAGAGATGGAGCTCATGATGACATTGACAATGAGAATCTTGGCATGGATTTGTATCAGTTGGCTATTGCTGCATAACAAACCATCACAGAACTGAGTAGCTTCAAACAACAGCTATTTTTTTCTTCCAAGTCTATGGATTGATGGGTAATTCTGCTCGTATGGGTGGGGATGGCTGACCCTGACTAGTCTTGCTCTTACATTTGTAGACTGGGGCCTGGTTGGTCAAGGTGACTTCAACTACAATGATTCATTTCTCTTCCTTATACTTCTCACACCCCTCCAGCAGGCTAACTCTAGAATATTTTATAGTAGGGATGGGGGTCCATAAAAAGAAAAAGTGAACAAAGCAATTGCATTTGCATCCTTTGTTTGTATCATGTTCGCTACTCTCCCATTGGCCAAGGAAAGTCACATCACCAAGCCCAGAGACTTGTGACAAGACACTACCAGAGGAGGAGGATACAGAAAGGTAAAAACATGAGACCCTTAAGGAGCTCAATCTACCACACAAACAAAGTATGCCTTCAGAAGATGTCTCAGGGTAACTGCTGTGGTTTGCACGGGGTGTGTTCCCCCAGAGTTTATGTATTAGAAGCTTGATCCTCAGTGTTAATTTTAAGAGGTGCTGTGACCTTTAAGAAGTGAGGCCTAGTGGGATGTCATCAGAGTTCCTGGCATCAGAAGGGATTAAGGTAGTTCTCTTAAGAGCAAGCCATTATTTAAATAAAAATCAATGTGATCTTGCCATGGACTCTCTCCTTTCTGCATCTTCTCTCTCATGTTGGCATCTCCCATGATGTGATGAGGTCAGAGGCCCCTTGCCAAAACCAGTGCAATACTAGTTAGATGGTCAGTCTCTAAAAGTGTGAGCTCAATAAAACCTCTTTTCTTTATGCATCACCCAGCTTCAGGTATTTCATTATACTAATAGAAAATGGGCTAATACCAAAAATTTGAAATGTCTTAGCTAGCAAGCTTCATATACACTCTCTTTTGGGAAGACTGCTCTAGTTGGTTTATTTACAGGATGCAAGGTGTGCTCTTCTGCCCAATACCCATGTTCAGAGGGCAGGCAGTATTTGAACAGCTGGAGGATATACTTTAAGAGGGCTCCAAGTCAAGCATGCACAGTGGCCAAGTGTGAGAATCATGGGCTTGTGATTGCTCTAGAAACATGACAAGCCATTAGAAGACCATTGATCCAGATGGTAGTTAGAGACAGGTGCATGCTAATATGTTAGACAAATACTTCCTGAGTTTATAACAACCACCTAAAAGTCACGATGGTAAACGTTTCAGGGAGCTATGAAAAATAAATGCAGTGGGCAATTACTGAGAACTTCTGCTGTGCATTTAACACCCCTAGTTATGTTATGACACACATGATAATTTCTCTACAGATGAGGAAACTGAGGCCAAAAAAAGAAGCATGCTTAAAGTCACATGTCTAGTGAGTAACTGTGCAAATGTGATTGCAGATGTGGCTGCAATTCTCTTCTCTTTCCTTTGCAAAATGACCTGGCCATCTTTCTCATTAACAGATAGAATTTATTTCTCCTCTCCTTGAATTTGAACTGGCCTGTGATTTGCTTTGGCCCAAAGAATGTGCTGAACAGGGGCTCTCTTCAGAGCCCCTGACATATGCTTTGCATGTGTCTTGGACACCCTGCCTGTACCGTGAGAGCAAGCCTGGTCCAGCTGCCTGGAGGATGAACGATCACAAGGAGCAGAGATGCGTCATCAACGAGGTCAGCCAGCTGACCTGCAGAGCTCAGCCCAGAGCAGCAGAACCAGCATTCACTCTATAGACTTATAAGAAATAACAAATGGTGGTTGTTTAGGAGCTGGTATTTGAAATCAGATCTGCCTTAGAACTAAGCCCTATAACTTCTAGGGGGCTGGGAAAGTGGTCTAGCTGTGTTCTCAGGAGAAAGAAAAATAGATTTGAGGAGTCTTTAACCTGTCTCTGCACACCTGTCCTCTTTTGGTTTCATACTATGCATCCAACTTGAGAGCTTATTTGGACACGGGGTCTTTACACAGGAATTAAAATAAGGTCATTAGGTCAAGGGGCACCATTAAGCTTTTAGTACAGTTGCTAGAAAATGCATTTTGGCTATTGGGGTCAGCCTACTGGGGAGGATCAACAAATTCTTATAGAACTCTTCTATAAAAACAACCTATCATAGAAGAAAAAAATTTACACTATAAGCATAAGCACATCTAGGTTTTACTTTTTATCAGTGAAGTGCTTCTAATTCATTCCTCTGCCTTACTACATACTAAGACCCTGTCTCAAAATAAACCCCCAAAACAAATAAACAAAAGTTTACATCTATAGAAAGGTGGACATGAGGAATTTTATTCTTGGGCCTTGGACTACAACAAACAAACACTTGTTATTCTGGAAGCTCAAGCTGTATGTTGGCTCTCATAAGAAACATACATAACATTGGACTGTATGTAATGGCTTTTAAATGTATCTTCAAATGAAATTTGAAGCCTTGTTTGTAGAACCTTTGAACTACCTGTGCAGAGCCCCACAGTTATGCAGAATTTTGAAATGGATGCCTTCTACTGAATTCTCTCAAAAGGACAGACTCATTTGTTACAGTTAAATTATGTGCCCCTCAGAAATATATTGAAAGCCTAACCCCTAGAACCTCAGAATGTGAGCTTATTCAGACACAGGGTCTTTACACAGATAATGAAATTAAAATAAGGTCATTAGAGAGAGCCCTAAACCAGTATGAGCAATGTCCTTCTTAAAAGAGGAAATTTGTAGATAGAGACAAGCATGTAGAGAGAGAAATGAGAAGACAGAGTGGGAGAATGTCGTATGAAGACAGAGGATTGCCCAAATGTGGGAAACTCAACTGCATAATTTGTGGAAGTGGGGGACTGCAATCATGCTCTCCCCTGAATAACAAAAATAAAGTCAGAGGATTGAAAGGATGTATCTATAAGCAAGGGATACCTGGAGTTACCAGGAGCTAAGAGAGACAAAACCTCACTTAGAGCCTCAAAAGGAATCAACACTTCTGCCTTCTTTATTTTGGGCTTCTTGCCTACGGGACCATGAAACTCTACAGTATTATTGTACAAAGCTACCTAATTTGTGGTACTTTGAATTGGTGGCAATGGGAAACTAATACACCTTTGCTGATGTGATCACAAACTGTAAAAGGAACGAGAAGTTTTTGCACCAGTTACAACATGGTTCAGTAGTAGTGTATTTCGTTTTTCTCACTTTCATGGACTAAGGTGATTATCATTGATGGCCAACATATATGTTCCCTTAGTCTCCAAAGCATAACAGTCTTGAGTGCTAGACCTATAGGTTTGTATTTCATCATGATAATTTAAATGTCCTGAAAGAGCCCAGGCATGGCAGAACAGGTGATCGTGTTTACCAGCATTTTCTGCAGGTAACATTGATGTCACTTATGATGCTAATACCAACATCACACATAATTTGTTGATTTCCTATTGTTGGTTTCTGTGTGATGGGAAGTTGTCACCTGGATTTTGCCTTTCTTTTATCATCATGACTGCCTCCATTCTGTCACCCTTCCAAGTCGGGATCAAAGGGAAGTGTGTCTGCTCTCATCTGGGAAGGATTCCAGGTGCATATTATTAGAATGGCACACTTGACATTTCAGATCATCATTAGGGCTTCTTAATCTGCTCCAGCTGAACCTTGGTACTTTAGTAGGCCTGTGGGGGCAAACAAACAAGTGGAAGAGAGATTTAGCCAGGTTTACTGGCAGCTGTTGCTTTTGGACAGAGTCACATTGCTACCTCAGGAAGAATAAGCCGAGTCTCTCCCAGGATCCAGTCTTTAGCTCAGTGTGGCAAAACTGCTTGTCATCCTTCCTCTGCCATCTTCTGCCCTTGGACGAATTGTGGAGTGAATCAAGTCCTTCTCTTAGGACTTTCCCATGTCCCCAGACTGTCACCTGTTCCTCTGCAGTACTAGGCTTCTGTCTCACTGGCCCAATTTCCTCAGTGCAGCTTGGTCAGTCAGGCTTGGCCTTTGCACATCATTTTCTGTGTCCCCAGACCCATCCTCTTCTGTCAGTGCTTGGGAAGTCTGTCCATAATGACCATATTTGCATTTTGAAGAAGGGAAGGCTCAGAGAAAGGGCAGCTCTTTCTTGCAGACTTTGACTGCTCACAGTGCAGTGCCCTCTCCTGCTAGTTCTGCAGAGCAATATGAAGAGAGAGTGGGGAGAGGGAAGCATGGGGTCCCAAGGGCAGAGAGCCTCAAGCTGAGCAGCTGAGGGGAGGTGAAGAGGAGTGGCTAGGTCTTCCTATAGGGATGAATCCAGAGAGGTCTATGCAACATTGAAGTCTTCCCAGGACAGACTCCTGGGTTTGAAACACCTCACCCTGTTGAGTGGCTGGCTGCTCAGTGTACCAGAGGACAACCCTGTTTATTTCATGCCAACCCCTCTCTAAGTTTTTGCTGGCATATTCACTTTTATTTCTTATTTCAAGGGGCACCATTAAGCTTTTAGTACAGTTGCTAGAAAATGCATTTTGGCCATTGGGGTCAGCCTTCTTGGGAAGCATCCACAAATTCTTATGGAAATCTTCTATAAAAACAACTATCATAGAAGAAAAAAATTTTGTGCTATAAGCGCAAGACATCTGAATTTTACCTTTTGTTAGTGAAGTGCTTCTCATTCATTGATAAGGCTGTTCCTTATTCATCAATATTGACAGGTTTCCTCTTCCAGAGCCAAGTGGTTGCTACTGTTTAGTATCACTTGTCCCTCCACCTTTTCTGGGGGCCTCTCACACTTTGGTTTCCCCTGTGTGGTTGACAACAACTCTGTCGAGGACTCAGTCACAGAACTCCAGGGAGGGTGGGGTGGAAGGTCAGGTGGGTTTGAGAGTGAGTTGCCCAAACAAAATCAGAGCATTATACATCAGGGGTTTCAATTATACAAATGGCTCATAAGAGAAAAATATCAAATATTTGAGAACCACCAGCAATATGAGATAGAAATGATGGAAGTACAGATTCAATGAGCTGGAAAAACTTACATCTGAGAAAATAGTAGAAACATGGGAACAGAATTTTAAATAAGCATGGTTAATATCCTCAGAAAGAAAAGAGAATAATACATCCAAGAAATCAGGACAGAGGTCCCTCATTTATCTATTCACTAATTTTACTGCTACTTATTGGGTCCCAACTAAATGCTTAGGCATGAAGTCTGAATGAAAAAAGAGGAAAATAACCAATTAAATATGTAAATATATGTTGGGATATGCACTGGGGAGAAAAATAAGGCAGGCTAAGAGTTTTAAGGGGTGCAGGGATGGGATGACATTGTGCTATCATATGTGTCCATGAGAAAAGGCCTCAAGAAATCAGGGAGTGGATGACCTCCTCTAGGTGGAGAAAGAACCAGTGCTAAGGCCCCGGGTCAGGAGTCTGTCTCAGCCCTTCAAGAAACACAAGGAGACCACCATAGTGGAATAGGTGAGCAAGGACAACAGTTTCAGAGAACAAATTAGAAGAGTAGAGGGCAGTACAGGCAGACAATTTATGGTTTTGAAGGACTTTGGATTTTGATTATGAATTCTAGGTCAGTCTGGGCCATATAGCAAAATCCTGTCTCAAAAAAACCAAAACCAAGCAACCACACAAATGTGAAGAGTGAGCAGGAATATCAGGCTGAGTGATTCTCCCAGAGTTCAAAAAGGGCAGAAAATGGGAATTCTAGAAAAAAGTTAAGATTTGTAGACTAGAGTTCCCAGCAGACCAAGGAGAAAAAGCAGGAGATGAGGGGGAAAGCATTTGAAAACACAATTGCTATAATTTTCATGGAACTGAGTAAGGGCCTGCTCCCTCATACTGAACAGGTTCACTGTGTTCCTCAGGGTTAACAGTGGCAGCAGTCCTAAAGACAGTGGTCCCAGCGGGACCTCCTGCAGGGTAGCAGGAGTAATCGTGATAGCAGCAATCGTACTTGTAGTGACAACTCATAGGTCAAAATGTATCAAAAATAAAGAAAAAAGTTAAAAGCTGCCCCAGAGAGACTGGGCACAAAGGATCTTTCCTTTTGGGAACAGAGTTTGCAAAGCAATGGCAACCTTTGGAGGGCTTGAGAAGAATTTTTAGATGGTGATAAAAATCAGATTTGTTATGCAAATGTCCCTGGTGTGATGGAGACTAGACACTGAAAAGGTGAGAGGGCTGGAGGTAATAGTGAAAGCAGGGAGACTGTGTAAGTAACTCCCAGAATAGTGCTATCAAAGAATAGTGCTCTGAGGGGCAGTGTTAACACTGAAGGTGAAAGCTGGGATTTACTGAGAGTCTGCTAAGTACCAAGTACCAGTGTAAACACTTCACATAGATCAGTGTACTCAATCTTTATCACCACTCTATGGTGTAGGAACGCCTATACTCGCCACTTGAAGATGAGAAAATGGATGCCAGAGAGGGTGGGTATGTTGTATGAGGTCACCCAGCTGTCTGTGACAGAGATAGAAGTTGACTCTGGGTGTGTGGTTCCAGAGCCCAGGTTTTGCTCTAGGGAACTAATAGTGCACAGTGGGGGTGCAAATGGTTTGAGAGAGGGTTTGGGGTGGCTGTGACAGGCTGATGATATGGGAGTCAGAGAAAGAAATGACTGGGAAATTCCTGCATGTTCAGCTTGGGCGGTGGTTGGTACTCTTTACTGACATCATTTCAAGTCCCTGCTGAAAACTTCAGTTGTTTATGACTGCATTTCCACCAAAGCCACACTCTCCTCTCCAGCTTCCTGTCTTCTCTGCTAACACCCCTACCCAAAGGTTGACCAGATGTCCAGTTTGCCTAGGACCAAAGAATATCAAAGATGTGGGGTTTTGAGTCCTGGGCAATCAGGGATGATTTATCACATGACCATCAACATTTCAACCTCATCTCATGCTCCTCTCTTCTCCCACACCCTGCCTAGCCACATCAGCCTTCATTTAGGATAGCGCGACTCTCCCACCTCTGGCTTTTGCACATGTCATTCCTGTGTGTGGAGAGCGCTCAATTCACACTTAGTCTTTGTTTAAATGTCACCCCTCAAAGTACCCTTCCTGATCACCCCACTTCATGGAACCCACAACCAGCTCTTCTCTCTCTTTGATGGAACTGATCACACATTCGAGGGCTTAATTGGCTGACCTGATTTCTTCTCTGCTTGACTGCACGCTCCCTGTAGGCAGGGCCTGTGTCTAGCTTGGTCAGTTGTCTGAAGCCAATAGTTGGCATGCAGCTGTTGACAGAACAGTCTGGGTACTAAATAGGGGAAGCAGACAATAACAGCAACCAGAGACATTTTAGCAGAGAATAAGGACAGACTTTCTCACTGGAAGCTGCTAGAAAAGTGAGCTAGTAGCAAAGACACAATTAGCAATTAAGGTTTATAATTATATTATAATTATATCTTAGAGGAGGAGTTCCAAGACCCTTTGCAGGTACCAAAATCCTCAAAGGCTCAATTCAGTTCCTTATATAAAATGACCTATGCAATCCTCTCTACACTTAAAACCGTTTTTGGATGACTTGTAACACCAAATAGTGTAAATAGTTGTTGTCATACCATACTGGGTAGTGAAGAAGGACAGGAAAAAAAGTCTTGCCGTGTTCAGTAAAGATGAAATTTTTCTGAGTATTTTTGCTGTATGGATGCAGAATTTCTTTCTATGCTTCTGCACCTCTGTCTTATTTCAGTCCCGCTTAAGGAAGAACTAAGAGATTTGAGCACTGGTGGTAGGACAGATTGTAAATTCTGCAAGCTGTTTTCTGCCTTACTGCTTCCTTCTACTTGGCTCTACTGGGTATAGCATGGCTGAAGTTTGGGGAAGCCACTGCTGTAAAGTTGCCCATAGGGCTGCTTTATTTTATTTGTACTATAGGCATTTATATGCTGTGTAAATTTCTTTGATGCATGCACATCCTATGTAGTTTTGTTTTTTGCAATATTTTAAAACATCTCTTTCTCATAACAGTGAAAAATTGAAAAAGAAATAAAAATCCAATTCTATTTGATTGGGTAAATGAATTTTGGCTCTTCCCTTGAGTGGAATACTCCGGAAACATTAAACACAATTAGGTAGATCCATACTTATTGACATGGAAACGTGTCCATGTTAAATTGGTTTTAAAAATGCCTAGAAGGAAATATACAGAAATAATAGGTTTTTATTTTCATCTTGCTTTTTGTTTTCCTGAATTACTATAGCGAGCATGTATTATTTTCATAACCAGTAGGAAAAAAGCTCTACCCAATATAGAAAAAAATGAAAAAACAAGTTTAGGAGAAAAACATTATTTATTATTCTGTGGAACTATCTTTGATCTTCTAAGAGGTCAAAGGTTTTGGAATGATCTGGTTTGTCTTTATACATGTGTGTATCTTTGTAACACATCTTTTGTGATGTATTTATTCCTATGTAAATGCAGAAACCTACTATTAAAATGTCTTGACTTATGCTGCATGATACGTGTGCACAGATATATTTTTGGTACACATATACTGTATCTTGCTCCTGTTCAGTACACTGTCTTACTGAATTTTTTTTAACTTGGGCAGTACTGGGGTTTGAACTCAGGGCCTCAGCATTGCTGGGTAGGCACTCTTATCACTTGATCCATGCCCCAGCTCCCAAATCTACTTTTCTAAGTATTTTTCAAATACTTAATGCACAGCCTACTCAGATAATCACTTCAGATTCTAGTCTTCCCTGTTCTGGAAGTTCTGGTCTTAAATGGTCTTGGTTGCTTTTTTTTTTTAATGAGACAGTTTTTGGAAGATAAAGGACCCAGCTGGCTGGCCCCACGGAGGACAGTGAAGCTCCTGGCACCATCATTAGTACTTATTTCTCAAGCACAGAGTACCGTACACACCTGGGCTTCTTTCACTTGATTGGTGCATGGCCTCCCCTAGCCCTGTTTATCTTGGGAGAAGAGATGAGTGTTGGGTCAGGTCATGAACGATGAGTAAGGATGGCTTTTGGAGATCTGGTTTTGCATCTTGGCAAACTCCCAAATGCCTGTGATAGATGGCACTTCTAAACCAGCTTTTCTTTATTTTTAGCTAAGCCTCTTTTCTTTCCTCTTTCCTTTCCTTCTTCTTTCTCTCTCCAACTTTATCCCCAAGTCTTTCTCCTCTCCTTTCCTCTCCTCTCTCCTCCTTTTCATCTTCTTTTCCTTCTCCTTCCTTCTCTTCTTCTCTCACTCTCTCATCCATAGGACATTTCTCAGTTGATGTTAGTAGTTGGAACTCTTCAGTGAGCTGCTACTGCAGCCAGCCAGCCAGTTCTAGGGGCCTTGGAGAGTGGCCCACTGACATTGAGCCTGTTTGCCCAGAAGTATCTGCCAGAGCCAGGCCACTGTTCCCCAGGTCAGGCCCCCTTCTCCATCAGTACCCCTTCTATCCAGCCTAGGCTGCTCCTGAAGGAGACCTTGGGGTATGGACGTTCACCCCAGAATCTACTCCCTTTCACACCAACTCTCTTGATCTAAGACAACCGGTGAGAGCCCCTGCCTTGGTCCACTGTTCTCTTGCTGTGCATACTTATTTTATTATCACAAACATGGGGGACATCTTCAGTGCCAGGCTCAGATCTAGTTACTTTCACTAGTCTAGTTCTCTTAGCAACCCAGTGAGGTGAGTATTAACATTATCCCATACTATGACTGGAAAATACAGGAAGAGAGAGGTCCGTGACGAACACAGAGTGAGTCCCAGAGGTGGGATGGGAACCATGCATTCATTTAGGAGCCCTGCATGAAACCTGCCAACAATGTCTCTGGATAGGGGACATTGGCATCTTCTCCTGAGCTCAGGTTGCCTCAAAACAGCCTCAGTTTCCACAAACTCTTCCCTGAGGTTTTCAAGGACAGCATTCTAACTGTGTGACTTGCTAAGATGCTACATCTGACCTGACCTGCCCACTGTAGGGTGTCCAGA
The DNA here is from genome assembly GCF_047511655.1 of Castor canadensis. Classification (NCBI taxonomy): domain Eukaryota; kingdom Metazoa; phylum Chordata; class Mammalia; order Rodentia; family Castoridae; genus Castor; species Castor canadensis. The sequence goes on along the minus strand of NC_133392.1, from coordinate 152,772,576 downwards.
ACCAGCAGGCTGTGCAGAAGAGGCCTCTCCCCTAGTGGTAGATGCTCTTGGGCACCCCAGGAACAGAGCATCTAGGTAGGATCCAGCTCAGGAGTACTGCAAATACTTACGAGGTGGCTCTCTGAAATGTCCTTTGATCCCCAGGGACAGTGTTTGGATATACTAGCTAGCAGCCTCAAGTGCAGAAAGGAGGCAACTAATATCACAAAAGGCATCCACTGCATGCAAATCCCTCCGCTACAATTGCCACGCAAAAGTAAAATTCATAAGCATAGTAGGACACTATTTTATGAAGTTAGGTGTTTTGCATATATAAGATTTATTATAATAGAAACATGTTACATTATACTAAAAAGTAAACTAAATAGCAGGTGGCCTATAATGACAAATTTTAAGTGATTGTGGCCTGTTTCCCAAAAACAAAATAGATGGTAAAAATGAATTAAATTCTAGATATTTGCATGAAAGAGCTCTTCTTTGGAGAATGAAGTGCAAGAGGAAGAGTCTGCACACAGTAGGTGGTCAGGAAATACTTCCTTAGAAGTAGGGGCTCAGGAACTGCTTCAGTGCACGGTTCCAAGTGAATGCGTGTTTAGGACTGTCGATTGCATACACCACACTCCCCCGCAGTTATCTGCCTTGACTGCTTCATTCTTTTCTTTGTATTTTATTTGTATTAATTACTTTCAAAATCTAGAACATTCTTTAGTCTTGGTTTTGAATATAAGAACATGTTTGCTAGTTTAATTCAAATAGGGGAATGACAGGGATTTCAGGCTGAAGCAGGAATTTATATCCCTGGATTTAATGAAGAAATAAATGACTAGGGTCCAGGGCCTTCTAGAAAGATGGTCTTCACTAAATCCAAAATATTGCCCTCTAACCCAGCAAACATAGATGCAACTCAGTATGCACTAAGGTAATTCTAGAAGCCATCATTCCATGTCAGCAGCAAATGCAGCTCTGAGTGGAATGAATTCCCCATTAAGATGATGCGGTAGGGAAGGGAAAGGATCTTTTGGTACAATCAATTTATTTTAGTGTCCTAAATGTTCCTAGCAATGGGAGCAAATGTGGTGGCAGCTGCCATTGTGGCTGGGCTCCTGTCACTGAGGGAAATGGATGACTTCTCCTTAACCACCACCCTGGGTTACCTCCGTGACAGAGGATCCATCAACATCCTCCAGAGAGGGGAATGGAAGCCACATTTGGGTGTATTGCAAATTAAACTTTTAATAGAAAACCAAAGAAGGACGCATCGTTTATTTATTTTATGGTTGTTGCTTTTGAAGGAGAAGAAAGTGTGGGAGTGGGCTAGAGCAGGTCGAACTTCTTGAGCCATTCTTTGAAATTTTTCCTTTTGAGCCATTGTGTGTATTATTAACTTGAACTTTCTTTTACATTTCTCTCTGATTTCCTCCTTATTTCCCAAGTGACCACCAAGTCCTACTTCTTCACCATTATTTTTCCTCCTCACAAGCAAGTAACTCGCTGTGGATGCATGCCTTGCATAGGACGTGTCAGGATTCATTTGTCACTCCTGTCCTCTGAAGAGAGATTAAAGAATGGGGAAATGGTTAGCCAGATGATCTGTTCTTTAAATCAAAGGAGGACAGTGCAGTGCTCTGGCTCTTAAGTTGCTGATGTCTGTCCTCTAACATGGTAATTAAAACTAAAGAGAAGCCATGGTGTATTAACAATCGGGCAAGATTAGTTGATTTTTTTTCTTGTCCCGCAAGAGAAACACAAATGTGTTGTATATTTCACTTAATCTTGCCTTTTCTCTGGCATGCTGTATTCCTGTAAGTGAAAATTAAACCAGTGTCATATTTAGTCACATGACCTTAGAATTATTGTGTGGCCATCCAGGAAATCCTAGCTCCTCTGCCTTTAGCTCTTATTCTGCTTTCAGCCTATAGATGGAGAAGAGGCTGAAGATGGCCTGTGGGAGACCTGTATGGGCTATGCCTGGGCATCGGTCACTTCTACCTATGGAATCAGCTAGTGTGCAAGTCACATGGCTGTGGTAAGTGCAAAGACAGAGGAAAACAGTTCAGCTGTGTTCTCAGGAGCCGGGTGAAATGGACTTTCTAGTCAGCCTAGTCTGCGGCACAGGGAAGCGCTTGAGGACTAGGGATGGGAAATCAGAGTTTGCAGAAAGATCTAGGAGCTAGATCAAGCCACAATGGAAGAGCAACTTGTCAAGAGGAAATTTAAATGTTAACACTGTCACACACGATATGTGGCAATGTCCACTGTATCACAGCCCTGACTAGCATCTTCATTCTGTCCAAAGAAATCTCTACCTTAATTCATTGTAAGGATTTTTTAATGGAAATAATTCATTGTAACACTAAAAATAGGATTTTCTCCATAACCAACATTGCTTGAACATGTTATCCTCCTGGTGAATACAGATAGAGATAGATAGACAGATGGATAATTAAAAAGCCATCCAGAGGTATGTCAACATTACTGTGTGACAGTATACACTTATACCTATATCTAAAATTAATGAGACATCAATGGAATGACAACAAAATTAAGTTTCTACCTATCTCCATTTTCAATTATCCAGTAACGTAACTATATAAAAGAACATTTGGAAAATACAAGTGGCTAATATTTTATCCTGTCTGTTTTCTACTTCGCAAGGTCAATCTTTTTGTTTCTTTTCTGATTTTTTAAGAGAAAAATGTAAGTACCTGCAGAAAAGAAACAGCGTGATTGCATGTCTATTCCACCTGCAGTGTTGAGTTTCAGTCAATAATAAGAGGCAAAGTTGTAGTTCCTCTGATCAGTATTCATCACAATAACTTCACCATGCCAGTAGAAGAAAGGAAATCTGTGGAAAATTGTACTATTTCCTAAGTGGGCTATTTGGTAATTTGGTGCAAAGCCTTTCTCTCTGAACGTAAGGGTAACAGCTGTGCAGTCTGCAGAGCCCAGACACCGCCCCACTTATCTTAGAAAGACCAAGTTTACATAAAGCGATCGCTTTAAAAAGCACCTTAAGTTTTTATAACCTTTAAAAACAAACTGTCGATTTCCAGTGTATGTATACCGGTGTAGTTTGGGTCTGGATGTTACAAGCACAGTCCCTGGGGTGACACTATTGAAAGATGGTGGAACCTGGGTGAGGTGGGGCCCAGATGGAGATTCTCAGGTCACTGGGGCTCTTCCCTTGAAGGGGATCACGGGACCACAGCCCCTTCCTCTTCCTGTTTACTTCCTAGCTGGTGATGTAAGTGGTTTTGTTCTACTATGTGCTCCTGCCATGGAGTACTCCCTCTTCACAGGCCCAAAGCAATGGGGCCAATCACTAATAAACTGAAGCCTCCAAAAGCTGTGAGTCAATAGAAACCTTCTCTCTTTATAGGTTGACCATCTCAGATATTTTGTTACAGTAATGGAAGGCTAAGATACCCTTTTTTAATGTAATATTTTTATCCTTTTTTTAACTTTTTTTTTTTTTTGCTTTATAAACATTTTCCCAGGTCATTAAGCCTTCTTTAAAACTGAAATTTAGACTGTGTAACACGCCATTGTGTTAGGCCGTCCCCCTAGAGCTGGATACTACATTGTTTCCAGAATTTTCTTTCCTCTGAGTAACACTATGTGCATTTCTAGATTTTGCCCTACCCTAAAGCACTAGGGTCATATCAGAAGGTCACAGGGAATGAACACTTCTGAAGGATTTTCTTACTCTTTGTTAAGTCCCTGGTTATTTAACATGTTGAACCCATCAACTGGTAGACTGCAAGTGCCCCTCCAAACCCAAGCACCATGGTTTTTAAGCTTTGCCACAGTAACCAAAATATCAACAAATGATACAAAGACAGGCTCCATCCTGCGCTTGTACAGTTTGGCCTCTCTCCTTGTTGTGCTTTGGACAGGTGCCCTCCCAAATCCCAGGTGCTGAAGGCTTGGTTGCCAGCCCTTGGCATTTTAGGAGGTGGGGCCTAGCAGAAGGAAGTGAGGTCACTGGGGCATTCCCTCACAGGGGATATCGGGGCTCCAGCCCCTTCCTCTCTTTGTGCTTCCTGGCTGCTGTCAAGTGAGCAGCTTCTTTTGCCATGAGTTCCCATCAGGCTGTGCTGCCTCACCACAGGTCCAAAGCAGAAGGGCTAACTGAGCATGGACTGAGAACTGCAAAACTGTGAGCCAAAACAATCCTTTCTGCTTTTTAAGTTGATTATCTCAGGTATTTTGTAATAATAATGGAAAGCTGGCTAACATCGTCACCTCACCTAATCCTGAGCTCCTCTGATTCTGGCTTCATTTCAAATTTTGATATTTGGTATATCATGGGTTTTATGCATTAGTCTTGATTTTAAAAATTGTATTGAATTAAAATGTTACTCATCTTGATTATTGAAGGTTTTTTTCTGCTTAAAGTGAGTGTCCTTTTCACCTCATCCTAATCTTGGCTGGTGACTTAGGATAGTCTAGAGTTCTGGTGATTCTGAGTATTCTAGAATGATGAGTGACATTCTGATAATGAGGAAGGAGCACCTAAGTGCCCAGATTATGAAGCTGATGGGAGATGGAGGCCCATTGGGTATTGGAGGCCACATAGACCTGCTGTGGGGTGGTGTACACACTCAGTATTACCCAAATGGCTGACAACAGGCAGACCAAGGAGGGGCCCATGTTAGCTGATGGCAGATAATGGACATGTCAGAACTCACTTTGAAGCTTTAGCAATAAGCTCTCTGTCCTGATGCAAACATTTTACCAAGATTCCTCCTGAGACCCCCATTCCTCTCCCATCATTTGGAAATGTCATTTCCTGTAGCCAGGTGCCCTATTAGTTTCGGCTTTGATCTTTCTGTGCTCATCACAGACTCCCAGAGCATCCATGCTGTTTGTACTGATTCCATGTAAAAGAAAAGGAGGATTATCTCCCGTAGCTACCATGACACTTCTCCATCCCCTGGCGTGGGTCTCCTGGTGAGCAGAGAGGTAGAAACTGGTCATAGTTTGTGTCTATCTGTGTTTAGAAACCAAGATCTCATTTGAATCCTGGAAGTGTTTCTTTCATAAACATACACACGATTGTCAGTGCTAAAAAGCTGTATAAAAAATAGCTCTTATAAAATTATCAATTAAGGTAATTTGTGCAACACTAAATAAGAACTCCTTCTCATTGACTCATGCATTCAAAATTACTGAACACTTACTATGCATTAGGTTCTTTGGACTTTTAGAAAGAGGTGAGCAAAACAACAGTTGAGTGGGAAAGAGAGAGAAAATAAACAAATAACACAATCTTTTTGTGATTACAGATGGTGATGCAGGTAAAAAAAAAAAAAAAAGAGTCAAGTGTCCCGAGTGGGATCTGAATGTCTGGCACTCTGCCAGGTTGGGCACTGTCTTTTCATCCTCAGAATAATGTTTTGATGTGGATATAATTGTGTGCTTTTAATCAATGGGAAAGTAAAAGTTGGCACCCTCCCAGAACTTGCTGAGGGATCTCAGAGCAGGTGGAAGGACAGGTGTGTCTACAGCCTAGAAGACTGGTCTCCTGGTCTTGTCTTAGCTTGACATGTCTCTCCAACTTTGTGTTAGCAAACTTCCAGCCTGCTGCCTCCTGAGGTTCTATAACAACCTCCTGAGGTTCTATAAGATTTATGAATGGCAATCCTGAATCTTTATCTTTGAACTTGGAACTATGATGAGAGCTTAGCAGGACCTCACAATGCCCATGTGGATAAAGTTATTGTGGAGAACATAGCTTTGCTGCAGGATGAAATGCTCACCCTCTCTTCCTTCTCCTGACCCCTGCTCCTCCTCACCATCCCACTCAGAGCCTGGGGCCATCCAGCTGAGGGGTGATCACAACACACAGGGCATGCCTGCCTCCTGCTCAGCCATCACAGCAAGGGGAGGAAAGAGAAGCCAGCTGGAGTCCCTAAAGATCTGTTCAGATCTTCTATCCCCATCAAAAACCAGGAGCCAGGAACTACTGCCTGTCACCAGTTAGGTGATTTGCTCACTGCTTCTTAGTATAGCATGTAGGTAGCCAGCCCAGGAGGTCTAGAGGTCCCTTCCCTGGAAACAAAAACTGGGGGAGGTGTTTTTGTTGTTGTTTTATTTCCAGAACATTTCATTTCCATCTAGGTCATTCTTATTTGTGGTAAAACCTTATGCCTTTCTGGCAGCTGTAAATTTTGGGAGAATCTGCCTGCCTTTCCCAAATACTTCTGAAATCTATGTCTGTTTTCTTCTATAGAAATAAAGATTCAAATAAATTGGGCATCAGATTAAATAAGCAGTTGATGACTGCAGATAACTGCAGGACAAGTTCAACTCTGATATATTCACTCCCAACAATTTCTTATCTACAGACACAGAGCTAAGTTCCAGTTTTGTAGACAGGTGAAGAGCGAGATAACAGGGCATGTATTTAGAGTTGGCAATGGTGGCCATTTGAACAGCAGTCCTGTACAGGCTATTGACATGCACTTGCCGGTGATTATACATCCAAAGGTGGTCTACATGAACACGCCGTGTCCCACTGATAATGATCTGGACACCAGTGTGAGGCCAGTGCTCTTACTGGAGTCCATGAGAGCTGCCTGTTCAGACCACCTGTTGCTGTTTGCAGAGCCTGGGATTACAGGCAATAAACTTCGGGTTTGATGGCTCCCTCCAATGTGGCTTGGTCTTCTCCTGCCTTCAGGAAGTGTCCCAAGCCTGCTCTAGTGCTGGTTCCTGTAGCCTGATAAGTGGGAAGACACATCTAAAGTCGTCCTACGCTGGAATACCAGCTACAGCGGAGGAGGGACATTTTGTGAGCAAAGGGCTTTAAATTTTCTCTCCAATTAATGTACTAATGAGGCATTCCAGGCAAGGTACAGTGGCTCACTTCAGTAATCCCAGCTCCTCTTGGGGTGGAGATTGGGAGGATCATGGTTTGAAGCTAGCTCAGGCAAAGAGTTAGCAAGACCCCGTCGCAATCATAAGCCTGGTGTGGCGGGGCACACCTGTGATCTCAGCTATGTGGTAGGTATAGATAGGATGAACATAGCCTGAGGTTGGCCTCAGGGATAAGTGAGAGCCCGTCTGAAAAATAACTAAAGCAAAAGGGTTGGAAGTGTGGAGGTAGAGCAACTGCCTAGCAATGCAAAGCCCTGAGTTCAAACCCCAGTACTGCCAAAAGAGGGAGAGAGAGAAAGAGAGAGAGAGAGAGAGAGACGCATGCCATGGTTCTCAAACTTTTTGGTCTTAGAACTAACCCTATAACACTCTTAAAAATTACTAAAGCCTCCTACGAGTTTTTATCTATGTGGATCATATCTATCAATAGTTACCCATAATAGTAATTAAGAGGGAACCATTTGGGAATTGTTTATGAATTCATTTTAAAGCAGTAATAATCAATCCATTTCATGTTAACCTAAATAACACTTATGAAAAATCACTATACTTTACTAATCAAAACTGTGGGGAAGAGCATCTTTACATTGCATTCCTGCAGCTCTCTTAAATGTACAGCCAGTGGATTTTTACCTCTGCTCCTATAATTAATCTGTGGCAACACGACATTATCACGTCACTCAACCTGTGGAAAACCCCACTGCACGCTCATGAGAGAAGATTGAAATTATGATGCATTCCATCCCTTCTTAGGATGATCACAAAAGGAGTTTTGACCCCACGGGGGCGTGGCAGGGGCAGAGGACACACACAGGTGCCCAGATGGAAGCTTGTGGACACCTCACCATGCATTCTAATGAAAATGGCTGTTAACTGAAAGCCAAGTTCAGAATCAAGTCAGCGTTCAAATATTTGTCCAACATTCAAAATGACTGTGCTATTTCTAATTTTTATTTTGAGGACAGGGAACATGAGCTTGGACAGTAAGTTGATGACCAAGAATGAGGGTCAGTGTCCTCTGGAGTCAGCTTATGTGGGCTTGAGAGAGATGACTATTGAGCAGGAGGGGATTTGACTGTGGGAAACTCAGCAGCTTGACCTTGGCACGGCAGGAATATTTACACGGTGGAAATAGGTGAACTCTGTGAATCAGGGCTGCTTTTATATTTTTTGCTTTATATTTCCTGTTTATCTTTTAAGCTGAATGCATTTGCATAGGCAGGCCAAACCCATATTCTCCATCCTTCCCACCTGTTTCTTCTGTCCTAAACCTCAGCCCGACTCACACATTTCTTTTTCTTTCACTCTCTCCTTTTTTTTTTTTTTTTTTTTGGCATTACTGGGGTTTAAACTTAGGGCTTTGCATTTGCTAGGCAGGCACTCTACTGCTTGAACCATGCCTCCAAGTCCTTTTTGCTCTGGTTATTTCAGATGTAAGATCTTGTTTTTTGCCCAGGCCAGGCAGGACCTCAATCCTGTATTTTACTTCCTGCAGTAGCAGGAATGACAGTCATGTGCCACCACACTCAACTTTTTCTGTTGAGATGGGGTCTTGCAAACTTTTTTGCCTGGGCTGGCCTTGAACCATGATCCTCCCTATCTCAACCTCCTAAGTAGCTAGAATTATAGGCCTGAGCTGCTGGGTTCTGATTGGCTCATACATTTCTAGATCTCTCACTTCCAGCATAGCCCTCACAGGCCTGTGTGCTCTTGTCTGTGGTTTCAGCTTTTCCTCCTGTGCATGGAGACTGGAATGCATGTGACTAGCCCTTGGGTTTTGCTTCTGATTGTGTGTCATAGGTGCTGTTTGCCACTAAGGTTTTGATGACACGGTTGGAGAACAACAATGTCCCTCTTGTGAAGCCAAAGCAACCAGGGCCTAAGGTGGGTCATGCAGTCGCTTGGTTTTATCTTGTACCAGCATTTGCTATCATTCAGAAATTAATGACAGCTCTGTGCTTTCGGGTGGGGGAGGGGAGCTGTAATCTACAAACCTGTCTCCCTCTCACTCTCCCTCTCTTTCTCTCTCTCTCTCACCATCTGCTTGCTTGCTCCAAGGCACTGCTTTTCACAGCCTTCAAATGTGAAGGAGCTGATGTTCAATGATAAAGACTTTTCTTTAAAGTTTCATTTTAAACAAATACAATAGATGTTTTATGAAGACTATTCAGTTCTTTTCTGGAGGTCAATATATCAACAGATTACAAACCAGGAAGAAAAGGAGTTTTTGTCTGAATTTGTTTCTAATTAAGACCCAGACTATGATTGTTTTGGTGTGGGATGGGAAGTGACTGGTTCAGAGACCTATGTGATCAATTTTGCAATGTCTCAGCAGCCAGGAGGCAGATGAGAGCCCATAGGTGAGGCCACGGGCGTTCTATTGCTTCCAGGTGTCGACACCAACACCAGCCAGACTCAGGCAGACTTCTCCTTTCTAATTCCCACCTCCAGAAACAAAGTGGATTATATCTGTCCATCCTGTCTGGTAGAAAATTCTGTGACTCTCGCCCTAGAAGCTTTCTGAAGACTCACTCTCCTCTAGCCATTCTAGGGCCTAAATGCCTTGATTTGATGCAATGCAAATATAAGAAAATCTGGCTTTACACATGAAGTTCGAGAAGATTCTGATGGTTGGCATTGTACCAGGTTCTCAAGGGATTTCTTCCAGCAATGAGCTCCTATAATAAATTCAAAATGACATCTGGTGCCAGGAAGTTAAATGTACATCCCACTCTTTCAGGAACATGTCTCTTTCATAACACAGAATACACACCTGTATCCAGTAACCTGTGTCTAGGAAGAGCTTACTTTATGTAAATTTTCCACATTTATTTGAAAGCCATTTTCGCAGTTTATTTCTTAAGGAGACAGAGAAAATCGCTGATGTTTTCACAGCGCTTGTATCTTCTGTTCTGCTAAGACTTCAGGTGTGCAGAGATGAGTTTGTCATACTTCTTGGTTGCTGGCTGTATGCAGGGCCCCTCCCTCATGCTACTGATATCCCTTTGCTATCCATCCTTTCCTACCTACACAGAAAAATAGAGTGGTCCCCACTTATCCTGTTTTACTTTTAATAATTTCAGTTACTTGCAGTCAACCACAGCCCAAAATTATTAAATGGAAAATTCCAGATATAAGCAGTAAGTTTTAAATTTCACGCAGCTCTGTGCAGTATAAGAAATCTTGTGCTGTCCTGCTCTGTCCTGGCTGGAGTGTAAATCATTCTGTTTTCCTATGTGTCCATACTGAATGTGCTACTCACCTGTTAGTTGCTTGGCAGTCATCTCAGTTCCCAAGTGGACTGAGATGGTATTACAGTGCTTGTATTCAATTGACTCTGATTTTACTCAGTAATGGTCCCAAAGCACAGCAGTAGTGATGCAGGCAGCTTTATTACAGAGTATTGTTATAATGGAACCATTGCAGTTATTATTACATTATTATTTTATGAGTTGTTATTGTTAATCTCTTACTGGCCTAATTTATTAATTAAACTTTATCATGGGCATGTATGTATAGGAAAAACTTAACAAGTATGCAACATGACTCAGTGCTATCCATGGCTTCTGGCATCCACTAAGGGTGTTGGAATGAATCCACAAGGACAAGGGGAGACACCATACAGCCAAGAAGCCTGATGGGTTATGCCATGGTAAAGGAATTACACAGGATCATTGAGGAAACTTCTTTTGGACAACAATCTGAAGGAGTAGAAGTCTTCATGAAGGCCTCTGGGGTAAGAGTACCCAAGACAGAGATGAGGACAGAGGTCCTGAGGCTCATCTGGGCTTGCTGTATTTAAGGAGTGACACAGAGCCAGTGTGGTTGAACAGAGCAAGCAGGAGAAGAAGCAGAGGCAATGAAGGTGACCCATAGGCCCTGGTAAGGACTTTGCCTTTTATTCTGGGGCAACTAGCAGAGAGTTTTGAGCCAATGAGTGGCGTTATTTAGCAGGATCATTTTGACTATGCTATGTGGAGACTCATCTACATGGGAGCAAGGAATATTAGAACATGTGACCAGTTAGTAAACTACTATGGGGACACAGAGGAGAGCTGGCCACAGTTTAGATTAGTAGAGGAACAGCAGAAGTATCAGGAACCTGGGCATCTTTCTAAGAACTGACAAGATTTACTGATGGACTGAGTGGGGTGGGATGTGAAAGAGCAGGAAAAACAAATGGAAGAGTGGAAGTGTGCATTTACTGAGAGTGAAGGTTGTGATACCTGTGGATTTGGCATGGAGTCCTGGAGTTCAGATATGGAAATGCCAAATTTGAGATACCTATCAGATATCCAGGGAAGATAGAGGGAGTGGAGTAGTAGATTTGCAAGCCTGGATTACAATTTGGGGATCATCATTGTGTAATTGGTGCTTAAAACCACAAGATTGGATTCGTTTACCTTTACAAAGCAATGGTTAAAAAATAAAGAGCAGAGTAGCCATACAGACAATGAAAGAATGCTAAAATACAGGTCCACTGCCCTCAAAATACAAAAAACAACCTGTTTCTGAAAAGCTAAAATACATCATGAAAATGATACAAGATAAAAAAGAAGGAACACAGAATCAGCAAGACTCATAAATGAAATTATGTTAGGGATGGATTAAAAATGAAAAGGAACAAATTTTATAGAGGATATTTAGAGTAACAACTTTATAGACAGGTAAAGAAGATCCAACATAATACAATAAGGAGTCTCAAAGAAGAAGGTCAAAATGAGTCAACAGAAAAATACTAAAGCCAATAATTAAAAAAATTAAGAACTTTTTTTGTAATTACAGATTCAAAGCACACATCATATACCTAAGAACATTGACCAATAATAACCAAGACTGTGGTAAAAGTTGGTAAAAGGATTGGATTTTTAAGAAAAACAAAAACCTTTAGGCATCCAAGCAAAAAAGACCTAATCAGTTCTAAGAGAAAGTCAGCTGCCATCTGTCTTCCCTCCTACTGTGTTTTATATCAGAAGGAAATGGAATAGTATGTTTCAGAGAGTTCAGGAAAGAAATGTGACCTAAGATTTTTATACCCAACTAAATTAACTTTCAAGTGCATGGTTCATTCAAACTTAATGACTCACAGAATATTTTTCCCATGAAGTTTTCCTAAGTAAATTCCAATAAACCAAAATATCTAGAGATCCATTGACAAATGTTTGCATAATAAGCACTGAAAACATATTTTCTGGTGCAACTGAAAAAAAAATGAGAATCAGACAGGGAAAAGAATGTTACATAATATCTACATTCTCTCACAATGTAGATATGTTACCACTGTAAAATGTAAAAAATATATATAAAACATAAAAAGAGCTTTAAACAGTATTTAAGAATAATAGTTATGACAGAAGAATTGTTATTCTTAACTGAGATTGTTTCATATAAGTGTGAGATAAGGCATATAAGCTGTTATGTATTGTCTTCGTTCTCTGCACATATTCTAGATGTAGAGGAAAGAAGATTAGATGCCAGGTGGAAGGGGTCTAATAGAAACCTTGTGATGCTGAATTTGAAATAGAAGTATCTTAAATCTCAGAAGTTCATGGTCATGCGTACTGAAAAGATTTAGAGACAATAAGCAACCTCGTAGTCAGAGCCTCATGAGAGCCCAGATAGTGGTCTTGAAGTAATATTTTCCACTAAAAGAAAGCAGATATTCTTGGGACTATAGAAGACGTCAGGTCTAGGCAAATTGTGTATCAATGAGTCCAGGAGTGTGTCCTCTAGAAATTGTCAAGGAAGCTAGAAGATGATTGAGGTCCTGTCAAAAGGGCACAGGAACTAACTTGAAGATCTTCCCCTTGGACAAAGATCTGGACAGTACACATCGAACAAAGATCATATTTCCAATCAATTGAAGTTCAACAATTATGTCAAAGTTCATGAATTCATAAGGACAGAAGGACACTGGTTTGTCATCTTTGGAGAATAATTTTAAAAACCCACTCATTTTAAAAACTGAAGATTGGGGCAGGAATTGTCATTTACTCTGTCTTTTCTATATGAACTAGATCCCCTGATATCAAATACTAGATGAGTAAATGTTTCTCCTTATACAAATATTTATGTTACAAGAAAGGTAGGGTGATAGAATTGAAATATTACTATTTTCACCTCTGAAGAATTAATTAATCTATTCTCACTCATCATTGGCTGCTGACATTAAAATGAGAGATGCAGCCATGCATTGTGTAGCTGTGATAGAGGAACACAACACTATGTAGTTTTCTTGACAAAACAAAACCCAATGATCAATACAGTACTTCTATTCAGATTCTATTCAGATTCTACTTAGGACAGCTGGTTTTCTTCAACAGATAAGTTACGTTAAAAAAAATCCTGTGGGGGACAGAGAGAAAACTGTAGATTATTAGAGGCATATAAAAAGAACAAGAAAAACTAACATATTTAGGGTTGCATAGCCAGGTTATAAAGCCTGAGGGAAGATCAGAAGTGATTATCATAAAAATGAAGACAATGATTATTTTGAGGAGATTTTTGTCAGGATGGGCCTGTAGTGGATGGATAAGATATCTGGAAAATTTCCATTTCTTGACTTGTGTGTCAGTCAGCTTTCCATTATTGTGAAAAAAGTGTCTTAGAAAATCAACTGAAAGGAGGAAAGGTTATTTGGGCTTTTGTTTTCTGAGGTTTTGGTCATGGTCACTTGTTTCTGTTTCTGGGCCATAGTGAGGCAGAGCATCATGGTGGAGAGTGTTTTAGAGCAAAGCTGCTCACCTCTTGGTGGCCAAGAAGCAGAGAGAGCCAGAGATGAAGGTGCTAGGGACAAGATATACTCTTATTTATTTATTTATTTTTATTCATATGTGCATACAATGCTTGGGTCATTTCTCCCCCCTGCCCCCACCCCCTCCCTTACCACCCACCCTCTCGATACCCGGCAGGAACTATTTTGCCCTTATCTCTAATTTATACTCTTAAAGAGCACAGGTCTGATGATCTATTTCTTCCAACTAAGCCCTGCTTCCTAAATATGCCAATTAGGTTATGAATTCATCACTGGGTGAATCCAGTGATGAGTTCAGAGCCCTCAATGGTCCAATTGCTTCTCAAAGGCCCCATCTCCGAACACTGCTGCTCTGGGGAGCAAGCCTTCAACCGTGAGCTTCTGAGGCACATTTCAGATCCAAACCGTAACAACCAAGGTCATGGTTACAAAGTGCTGACTTAATAATAGCTTATTAAACAAACTATTTTATTGATTGTTCTGTATCTGGTATATTTTATAACTAAGTTTTTTAAAAAGTAAAGATAGCTGACTTTTGAATTAATCTCTCCAATACTTTTCATATAACCTAGGAGCCACGCCATATTGGAGAATAAATGTAGGCTTTTATTGTTCATTCCATAAATATTTCTAGAACTGAATCTTGGAGAAGCACCAGACCCTAAATAAGGCAACTATACTACAAAGTAAAATATTATGGGTGCTCTATGGACCAAGTATTAGAAGAATGTAAAGTAGGAGGCATTTATTTCTGGTTGAAGTATTAGCAAAAACCTATCAGGGCAGAAACTTGTCAGTGATTCTTATAAGGTAAATAATACCTGCTTTTTCTTTTGAAGCCATCAATGCACATTGAAAGAATATTTAGAACCCACTGCCTTGATAACTACTCACTCTTCACCCTAGTATTCTAGTTTCTATCACTCAAGGCAATTGAAACCAGTATTTGAAGGTCATTGGTCATCTCTTAATGACCTTTGCCCTAAGAAAACCGCCAACTTCACCATTGTTGAGGATTACCTTCTAGAAATTTCTCTGTCTTCTGATTCAGCAGGTGTCCTGACCTCCCTCCTACCTTCCAACTGTCCCTTTAGTGTACATTGGCTGCTCTTTTCACTTCTGTGGTCAAGCCTTCTGCCTCTTCCTCTCTCAATTCCCTCAACTTGGCTTCACCCACCATCACATGCTGTTAACATCAAATATCTGTCAGAGCCTTGCCCTGTGGGAGCCCCAGACATGTATTTCTGACTCACTGATTACCATTTCTGTTTGGATGTCCATCTGTCACCACAAAATCAACATGCCCAAAACCAAGTCCTTCCTGCCCCTAACCAAGTCCTTCTCCTGACTGCGCCATTTTAACGAGTAGCTTCTTTCCCATCCTGGTCTTTACTTAGAACCTTTGACTCATCTCAGCCCTGTGGACATGTGGTTTTCCCAAAGATGAACAGCTTCCACTCTTCTATGTCAAGATGACTTACGTGCTCTTTGGAATCTCACTGTCTGCAAGGCTTTCAATGGACTTTGTCCAAACCAGTGAGAAGGCTCCCTGTGGTGGCTTCCTTGGCACCTTCCTTCACTCTTGGGTGAATGACACCGTGTCTGCGTCTCACTTTCTGGTGGCACTCTTAGGCTGCAGATCAATACCAGTCACTTTGCACCATCAGCTTCGACAGTAAGTATCAGAATTAATATTGTACCAATGATACCAACTAGCTTGGCATACACAAAGTCCATATGTGTCCTCCAGAGAGCTGAGGGAGGAAGACTGTCTAGCAGTTAGCTACACCCAGCCTCTAGGGCTTCTGTTCCCAGCCATACGTGTACTTGTCAGGTTATATTTTCACACTTAGAAAATGCCCTTAATTTACATTGATTTTTTAAGGGAAAATGAAGACCTATTACAGGCATAGCATCTGTTGTTTATGCCTGGAGGTAAATGTTTAGGTAGAAACAACTTCATCTATTTGTCCATCTGGTTGATCATTCAATAAACACTGTTGAAAGTGGGCTTTGATGCTGGATACTGGTTAGTCACATGAGTAGTGTGGTTCTGCCCCCAAGGAAGTAACTGTCTAAATCATGGTTACACCACATATGTTTTCTTTGGGTATGTGGGGGGCACTATTAAGTGCTAAACTCAGGGCTTTGTGCTTGCTAGGCAGGTGCTCTGTCACTTGAGCCACTCCTCCAACCCATTTTGCTCTGCTTATTTTTGAGATGGGGGTCTTATTTTTTATGTCCGGGCCAGCCTGGACTACAGTCTTCCTGTTTGTGCTTTCCCACATAGCCAGGATGACAGGTGCACACCACCACCCCAACCATTGGTTGAGATGGGATCTTAAGAGCTTTTTTAACCTAAGCTGGCATCAAACTATGATCCTCCCTATTTCTACCTTCCAAGTGGCTAGGATTATAGATGTGAACCACTGCACTAATTCTGTCTTCTTGTTTAATGTTTGCTAGCCGTGAGGATGTGGTCCCTCATTCATCCACTGATCCATTCATTTACTTTATCTTTCCCTTGCTGTCAGCTACCATCTCTTTGAAAATGATTTTCTATCTGTTTCAGACTTGTTGCTTAACCTTCACAACTACATTCAAAGAACAAGAATTGAGTTCCAAACACAATATACTGGCACTGTGCAACAGGTTGAGAATTCCATAGGAAACCAACACCTGTTGTGTCTTCTGTTACCATCACACATTTCCACACTATCCTTGCCCTCTCGGGATTAATGTTCCACAACCATGATGACTATGATTGGGGTCAGCCTAAATTGTTTTGTTTTCTTTTTTCCTCTGCATAGATAAGTTGTGGCCAAGAAAGAAAATAATAAGTTGGATAAAAACTCTCGTTAAAAAGAAGAGTGTGGTGTGCTGTTTCTATGGGAAAATCTCTGTGGAGTTTGCCAGCTAGGATTATTTTCTAGATAATCACAGTCCTGATACTGGTTGACACCATCACAACAGTGTCATAAACAATGTAGTTAACACAGACAAGGCAGTAATCAGCTACAACTGAACCCTCTATAATTTCTCTACCTTTAAAAATCTGCACAAAAGGAGGTGGGGTGGGAAGAAAATAGTGGGAAATTTTTAAGTTCTATGGATAATCAAAAGCAGCTTTTTAAAAAGTTTCTCTTAAATATATGCCCATGCCCCCTTAAATCTGTCATGATAAAACATCTCATTTTAGTTGATGTATGACAAGGAAGCAATCACCATTAATCAGAATGACACATTTCCATTTACTTTATGAGAGAGAAGGTAGATGAAGGTCATGAATAAGAAAACAAAGCAGCTTGTGATTCGTGATGTTTGGGCTTTCTTTAGAAATTCATTTCCTTTGGAAGTTCATAATCCATCGTCTTTTTCTCTCTGCATCACTCATCCAAATTGTCAGAAGTGCTTGTCAGGAAAGATGGAAATATTTTGTCTTCTCTCCTGAGTAGAGTTCTGAATTTTTTTTTTTTGACAAATTTGGGTCTTAAAAGTGTAAAAGCTCAGAAGTCCTGGCTCCAGAAAGCTCTAGAGTGGGTACCATTTCATCCTTTGAGAGATGAGATTATACTTAGGAGAGTCATGGCCACAGCCATGCCAGTGGAAAACTGGGAGGAAGAGAATGCTTAGAACTGGGTTAGGAGCAAAAGTCAAGGTCTTGTTCTACTCTGTCTTGTTTTAAGATACTTCACTATCTAAATGCCTAGCAATGCCTTGGGGCTGGTTAGAGCTTTGCCTTTCTTGGATGTCACCTTTCTTTCTGTTTTTTGTTTATTTGTTCATTTGTTTTGCAGTACTGGCGTTTGAACTCGGGGTCTACATCTGCTCTTTTTTTGTATGATGGGTTTTTTTGAGATCAGGTCTCGAAAACTATTTGCCCAGGCTGGCTTCGAACCATGATCCTCCTCCTGATCTCTGCCTCCTGAGTAGCTAGGATTACAGGCATGAGTCACCAGTGCCCAGCTTCATCTTTCTTAAAGGAGAACATGTTCCTGCTTTTGATCTGTGGTTGAAGTGGGGGAGTAGTTGTAAATCACAGTGAAAGCCTCTCTTTAAGGCTATTAGGTCTGAATTATGCCCAAACAATTGTGGAACCCTCCAGAAGTCAGTATAATATTATTGCCCAGGGGAATACTATCAGTGGGCTGTTACAGTCTCTATCCTAAAAAACTAAAATATAATTTGTGAAATATAGAAGTGATTTTGGCATTCAGGGATCTAGTACAAATCTTTCAAGCAGGCAATAAGATTATTTATTTTGAAATCCAAGGATGGCAGTCTTGTACTGGTAGGTTTGATCCTTCGATCCACAAAGTTCATGGTTCCTCAATATTTTGAATCTACAAATATCATGATGTGTAGGTATCTAGCTTGTCTCAAACCTTTTATTGTCATTGTCATCGGCGTCATCATCATCATCATTATTTAAACTGGACAAGTTAAAATAAAGAATTATTAAGCTATAGAAGGAAAGTAACTAAACATATAAAGCGAATTCTTCATGGCACCCTAGGACTGAAGGAGACTACAGGGTACCCTAGGGTTGAGGGAGCATGCCCAAGGAAGAATAAACATGGAAAGAGGGTCCCTCCCCCAGGCTGAGGTTCAGACTTCTTTGGGGGCAGATGTGGTCACAAGCATTGAATGGTGGAGGGCTCTCTGGGTTGCCAAAGGCCAAGCTGAGCCATAGTCACAGGGCAAGCAAAAACAGCCATCTGAGACACAGAACACCTGTTTTCTTGTAATTTTACAAAAACAAATATGGCAGCCTGGAATGGTTGCTTAGCAGCAGTATATTCTTTGGAATATGCTTCCTTTCCCAAGCTTTGCGAAAATCAGACTACAGCAGGTTTTTCTTGGCATGAGCTGTGAGCCAATTCCAATGCCTGCAGAACTTATGTGCTGGCTATTTTGAGTCTGTGTAAAGCCAAGCTCTACAAACCCTGTCATCAGCAAGCCACTTGAGAGAGACCCCAGTTGGTCCTATGGGATACAAGCTCACCCATGATGGGCACCTCCTGCCCTTGCTCTTTTGGTGTGGGAGAACTCCATCATCTATCATTATAATTTTCTGTTTGTGGTCCTCTCTGTGTTATTTGGTCAGTCTCTCTCTTTTGTTCTCTTTCTACCTCTGTCTCTCCCCTAAGGGAGAAAAAAACTCCCAAATTTAATGTTCTCCCCCAATTTCTACTCATCTACCAAGTGTTAGGCCAAATTTGACAGTGAATCCTCCTTAAATAACCGTTAAAATTCCTGAATGAGTTTTAGAAAATATAAAAAACTTGTCCATGAAATTGACTCCAGAGGAAAACTCTTTATTAGTTCGGATCATTTTCACACAAAGAAAATGTCATTGACTGGGCTGAGGGGACATAAGGTGGGAAAGATTTAACAAGTAGCTGATGGTGCATGAGGGGAAAGGGCCCTGGGCCTTGGCCAGGCATCAGAATCTAGAGCTTAAAACACCAGGGCCTTCTGTGTCTCTTCTGTGTGCGTCTTGCAAAATGGCTTGTTCTTCCTTCCCTGGAGAGAAGACTGTCTGTCCCCACAGTCTCAGCACCGACATTTGTTTTGTTTTGCTTTTTGCTCAAATGACCAGCCCAGCTGCACTGAAAATTATCTACCTCGAAGTACCAATTAGAGGTTCACTGAAGAAAGAATCTTATTGGCCCAATTGGTCATTTACCCACCCTGGGTCCAGTCTGCTAGGGCCAGAAGGTCAGAGTCATGTCTGTTATAGTAAGACAGTTGAGAGCCCACATTTGTGGGCAAAGAAGAAAATCATCACGGTCTGGGAAGACACCCCCAAAAAGTCTCTTCAACAAACACCGGGAGCTGTGTGTCATTTAGAATTCAGAATGGCCAGAGGACTGGGCACTGCCTTCATAAAATGGGACCTACAGCTTTTGTTTTCTGGAAATCTTGACTTTTCAAAAATTTGCCATCTTGTGTCACTCAGCATTGGGAATGTGTCCTGAGAAGTGTGGTGTTAGGCGATCTTACTGTGTGAACACTGCAGAGGGCACCCACTCGACTCTTCCACGGTATAGGTCAATCACTCCATGCAGCCTCTTGATGCAATCAAGGAACTGGGTAAACATAAGATGTAGAAGGCTGCTGCTGGAATCACACAGTGTGCTCATTTACAGTACACTTTTTACAAGCAGAAGGAATACACTCTAAAAATAACAATAAAAAACAGAGTAAATGCATAAGTCCTTTCTTATCATTGCCAAGCAGGATGTGCTGGGTATAATTGCATATGCTGTACTCTTGTAGGACTGGCAATACTGTAAGTGTGCTTATGCCAGCCTCACCACAGACATGTGAGGAGTGCATCATGCTACAATGTCACTAGGCAAGAGAAATTTTTAGCTCTGTTATAATCTTACAGGACCATCATTGTACACATCCTCTGTTGTTGACCAAAATATTCTAATGTGATGCATGACTGTACTTCCACAGAGAGGAATTTTTAATGACTCCAGAGGTGAATAACCATCAGAAATGAATTTCTAACCCCCACCTGTCAATTATTTTGATCTGAAAGTCAGAAGGCATCTTACTGTCATACCCAGAATGTGTTAATAAGGATGGGAGCAGCAGAGCAAATTCAGGGATGAATCCAAGCCTGGAACACATGGGAAGAAGATCAGACCAAAGCAAAGAATGAGAGGGGAACATGCTCGAGAGCAAACCAAGGAAATAGTATTTGGGTTTTGGGGCTTATGCCAAAACTAACAATGAAGAGTAGAGATGATAAAAGATACCCAAAGAAATATTATTTGTCCTTTAGTAATCCTATCAGAAGTAGGAAGATAAGAAGGGAAGAAGTCACCAGCCTGTTGGATTGAATAATACCACCAGATGCCAGAGAAAATGGCTTGCTTTCATCTCTGTCAAAGAGAGTAAACTAGATGTCTTGCTCAAGCCTCCTTGGATTGAAAGAACTTACAAGCTAGACAAGGCAGTAGGGTGTGGTGGGAGATGGAGGGTAGTTACAGGGATGCCACAAAAATCTCACAGAACTAAAGGAGATAAGCCAGTTCTCCAGAGAACCAGAAAGATGCAACAATAGTCCTCTCCACATCTCGGGGTTAAAATGCCCAGCTCAGAAGTTTCAATCTGTTGGGTCCAATTCTCCCTTTTTATAACAAATATTTACAATATTCATTCTCTACCTTGAAATGAGCTAAATAGTTACTATAACCTACCTAAACCCTTAACTTCAAAATAAGATTAAATAATGCCCTAGTTAAAAATAAAAGGAGAGCTACAAGGAAAGTAATTTAACCATGCAGATTAAGACATGTAGTTCAGACAGAAGAAGCAGTAGGGAAGGATCCAGGCAACTGTACCTGGATGGTGAATCACCACAGATGTGGCATTTTCAGACACAGACTGGTAAAGCCAGATTACACTGGCAACATGATTTTCCAGAATGGTGAGTCCTCCAATTGTCTACTGCCACATCACAAACCAAGACTCCGAGGTCCCTATGCTTGTGTATCCTGTGGGAAATCATAAAGAGCACAGTGAGTCTGGCTCTTTTCTGCATCAAGGTATCTGGGGCCTCGGCTGGAATGACTCAGTGGCTGCCCTGTTGCAGCTGATGCTGAAGAATTACTTCCAAGATGGCGTCTTTCACTCACTCACCAGCCTCCTGGACCGGGAAGTTGATGCCTCAACCGCTTCCATGTGGCCATCCAACATGGCCATCTCCATGTGTGCAGAATTCTTTCCTAGAAGTCAGGGCTCCAAGGACAAGTGTCTCAACAGAAGCTGCCTGACCTTCTATGACTTAGTCTCAAAAAATCACATAGCATGTTTTTCTGATGGATTCTCACTTTGGTCTCATGGGATGGGAGGTAGAAGGGGTCTCATTATGTAGGTCCCACCTCGTCATCGGAACAATGTTATCAAATTGGCAGCCCTATCTGAAACCACTTTAGTGACTGACAACAAATTACCAACAAAAACCAATGTTCTTTATTCGAATTCCATAGTATCTGATACCTAGAAAACTCCGTGTGTATTCAAACCTTCTAAACAATGTTGTATTATTGTGTGTCCATGGAGTGGAGTCTAGACTTGACCTTCATGCATGTTGTCTACCAGGACTTTAGACTGTCATGTGGAACATGGGTGCTTCTGATTGTATGCGACACTTCTTCACATTGCAGAACACTTAGCACCCTTAGTCTGTGCCCACGAAATGCCAGTGCTGCCCACCCTCGTCCATTCATCTCTCTCCTGTATGCAGGATCCCTCTGCTTGCTTGATGCATTGATCATAGACCAAGATGGATGGCATCCTCAACCCTGAATCTATAAGTCTTGTTGCTTTGTTGCGCCCACCCAGCTGAGCTCTAATGATTGTAGTGATGATGACAATGATGACGAGAATGATGATTATGGTGAGGATGACAATAAGATGATGACAATGACAGCAGAAAGTCCCTTTTGCCAGGATTTCCTCTGGTATGCACATCTTCCTGTGTGCTGACAATGACCCCAAGGGAACCATCATTATCTTCTCAGATGAAGAAAACCTAAGTAACCCATACAAGGTGGATCAGTGTTTCTCCCACGTACCTGGACAGCTTTGGATGACATCTCAACTCCACCCAGTCCCCCCTCCCCCAGATGGGGGTGAGTTGAGGAGAGAGGCGGCATCCTGTACATAATTGGGAGTGGTTCTTTCTGAAGAAGGCAATGGTAGACACAAGGAAATTGAAGTTCAAGATATATGTGGAAATTGTAAAAGACCCTTCACCTACTCTTCTGGATCAGATAAATTACCTCCCAGATCTGAAAGAGGATGGCTTAATCATTACCTGTATTTTTTGAGAATTGTGGAGAATCAAGAATCTCAAATTACACAAATGGAAGAAGGTGGAGCTTATGGACTTTAGCTCAATGTAAAATCCCAGGTGCTGGCCATAGCTGCCGGCCTACTCATTGTTCTCTCAGCGCAGACGTCTCGGCATTGTCATCTGATGCCTTTACTGGCCCAGGCATCACTGCCTTCATGCCTCCTCATCTGTCAGCATCCAGAATGGCACTCAGTCAATCTACCACTGGACCCACCTGACCACACTGGGACCTGCAAGTGGGAGGGCTCTGGGGATCTGTGATTCAACTGAAGGAAAATGCAAAGTCTTTGAAATATCTTATTCACCCATGTATCTACTAATGAGTTTCCTGCATTTAGCAAGAAAACAGTTTGTACTCTTTATTTTGTATGATCTTTCAAAACTAGGAAAAAAATTAAATTGTACCACGAACTGTAAAAGACAAGGAAGAAAAATAGCTTCCTGATCTTAATTCAATTGCAGCCAACTGTATTTCTCAAATGTGAGCTTTTTTTTTTTTAAAGCAAAACAAATTTATAATAGAAACGCATTTTTGGCACATAATGTACCCTGCTTTAACATTGCTTATCTGGATTACAGAAGTATGTTTACGAAAGCCTTTGAGTGTTTCTTGGAAATAAAACATTTTTTTTAGAAAGAAGCGTTATTGAGGCGTTATTCTCTGAATTTTAAGTCGGAATGGGACATATTTCACACTCACATAACATATTTTATATAAAAATATGGTCATATTGGTGGGGGAATGCAAAAGATGAAGAGACATGAGGACAATTCGTGCTCCTCTTAGCTTTCGGACCATTAATTCTATGGCAAACAATATCTCCCATGCTTTATGTTTTTCTTGAATAGTATTTTCCCAGCAAATAGGAAAATCTTATTCACAGGAGCATTCTTTAATGTGTCCTGTCAGCAGTCGTTCCAAATCCTGGAGAGGAGTCACACATTTGAGGAATGTATCCCTTAGTTTCTGAGATTTCTTGCTCTGGAGAACCTGCTGTTGTTATTTTTTAAATATTCATGCAGGCCTGTTTTGGTGGCTCACACCTGTAATCCTAGCTACTTAGGAAGGGGAGACAAGAGGATTATGGTTCTTTTCTGCCAGCCAGGGCAAAAAGGTTAGTGTGGTGGCTCACACTTATAATCTCAGCTACTCTGGAAAGGGAGCTGGGAGGATCATGGTCCAAGGCTGACCTGGGCAAAAGCACAAGGCCCTGATAAGTAACTGAAGCAAAAAGAGCTGGGGCCCCTTAGCTGAAGTAGTAGAGCGCGTGCCTAGCAAGCACAAGGCCCCGAGTTCAAACCCCAGTACCACTAAAATAATAACAATAATAACAAAATAAAAAATCCATGCACAAGGATTTTCTAAAAATTGAGTCTCTCTCCAAGGAGTGTTCAATTTTCCTGGGAGCAGACTTTTCGTTGCTGTGTCAAAACACCTGAGGGGAAAAAAAAAAAAACCCCCCGAGAAAAGCATCTTAGAGGAGGAAAGACTTATTCTTGCTCCCAGTTTCAAAGGTTTCAGCTGTGGTTGGCTGGCTCCATTGCTGCGGGCCTGAGGTGGGGCTGAAATGTCATGGTGGACGGGCTGCTCGCCTCATGGCAGCCGGGAAGCAGAGAGTGGCTTGTTTCCTCCTTCTGCCTTTATTCCATCCAGCCCCCCAGCCTATTGGACGGTGCTCCCGCATTAGAGCGGGCTTCCCCCCTCGGCTGCTGGCCCAATGCCAATCATCTCTGGCATGCCCTCACAGACACACCCAGACTTCTAGGTGTCCCTCAATCCAGTCAAGTCACCAGAGCCCTGTCCTCCATTTACACCAGCCTGCCTTCCCCAGCTGGGTAAGTGGCCCTGCACTGAACTAAGGGCCTTCCTTGTGCTTGCTAGGCAGGCACTCAGCCCCTTCAGCCATATTTCCAGCCTTCTTTTTTTTTGCTTTAGTTATTTTTCAGTTAGGGTCTCATGGTGTTTTCCTTGAGGCAAGCCTCAGACTGTAATCGTCCTACCTACAAGTCCTGTAGCTGAGATTACAGGTTTGTTAAGATGGGGTCTTGCTAACTTTCTGCCCAGACTTGCCTTAAACGGCAATCCTCCAGATATCCTCTTCCTTCCCACATTGCAGGTGTGCACCCCCAATCATGTCCCCTAAATTCTCTCAGACTTCATTCTTTCTCTCTTTCTGAGGCAGGGTCTCACAAGTAGCCCAGGCTGGCCTCCGACTCACAATCCTCCTGTCTCAGCCTTCTGACTGCTGGGCTCACAGGTGCGGCCACCACCCAGCTTCTGTTCTTCCTTTTGCCCCCCCCATGGTCCAACAAACTCCCTTTTAAAAAACTTATTTTTATTTTTAAATAAAGCATAACTCTTCAATCTTAAAATAAAAAAACGTACTTTTATTATCATATTAATGTTGTACTGGGGGTACATTGTGACATTTACAAAGATTCTTATATCATAGTTGAATCCACCCCCCCATCATTCTCCTTTGTCCGCCCCCCATTCCTGGAAAAGTTTCAACAGGTCTGATTTTTCCATTTTCAAACATGAGTACATAATATTTCCAGCATATTCACCCTCCTTCACCCTTTCCTTATATCCTCCCCACGCCCCCCCCCACTGCTCCAAACCCAAAGATAGGACCTGTTTTGCCTTCCTGTTCTCCATTTTTGAAAAAAGTTACTTTTTTTTGTTTAAGAAAGCTGTGACAGAGGTAGTTTAACCCCTGCACTATCCAGTGCAATAGACGCAGCTTTACCAGCTTTGGATGACTAAAGAACTGACTTGTTGATTTTTTTTTATTAGGATATATTCATTGTTCAGGGGAGAGTCATTGTGACAATTCCAAATAGGCTTATATTGTACATTGGTTAGATCACTCCCACTGTCTCTCCCCCTTGACTCCCTCCCTGTCCCCCCTTAAAGCAATTGCAAGAGGTTTCTTTGTTCTATTTCATATAAGTATATGAAATCCATCCACCATATTCCCTCATCTTCATCTCCTTCCTTCACCCTCCCCTCCCACAAGTAACCCCCTCACGCTGTACCTCATTTACTGTCCTGACTTTTGTTATTAATATTTAAATTAGCGTTCTGACTCATTGATTTTAATTTAAATAGCCCTGTGGCCAGTGGCTACTTCATGGATGTGGCACTTCTGGATCCTTTAGAAAAAAACGGACAGACAGACAGAAACCACAAAGATGAACATAATCAGAGTTTGGTCTGAGCTGAATAAAATTCCCAGGGTTTCTTGGAAAGTTACCCTTTACAAGAAATTAATCACCCTGGAAATAAACCCTATCGTGTGTTGTGCCCATCTAAGAGCCAGGCCAGGCGCTATGCAAGTGGTTTACCTGTATTCTGATTTTACTACTTGATTTAACCCTCATAGCATCCTTACTAGCTGAGTCTTAGTATGCCCCATCCATTTTTATTCACAAGTGAAAAAAATGTGGATTGGAAAGATTAAGCTTATTCTCAGAAGAGGGAAGCTTTGAACTTGGGTCTGAGGCCCATGCTTGTGTGTAGTGTTTCACAGTTTTGTTTTAGTGGGTTTTATTTTGGCTTTACTGGGGATTTGAACTCAGGAACTCATACT
Organism: Castor canadensis; assembly: GCF_047511655.1. NCBI lineage: Eukaryota > Metazoa > Chordata > Mammalia > Rodentia > Castoridae > Castor > Castor canadensis. Next base: position 152,746,469 of record NC_133392.1, on the reverse strand, counting down.
TGCTAGGCAGGTACTTTACCACTTGAGCCACACTACCAGCTCACATCTCATGTTTTTAAGTAGTTTGTTGAAATTCACACTTCCTTCTAAGCTGCGATTTGGAATTCCCTATTGACAGAATGGAGCATGACTTCTTAGTGGAAAATTCCATTTCCACATTACACTTCCCTGTAAGATTTTCATTCTGTGAGGAAGGACACCCTCAGATGCTGAGCTTGTAAGTTTCTAAATTGTCTACTGTCCCTTTTTGGCCCCATTTTTCCAGTAGGAAGGTTATGATGTACTAGGAGATGTGTTTGTACTTGTGAGTTGTCACAACACAGCCCAATTTGGTGTTAGAGTCACTAGGGAGAGTCTCAGAGCTCTGAGGTCCCCAGAAATTGGGGACCAGGCTGCCCCAGAAAGCTTACTTCACACTGTGAACCTCTGTCTTGCCATCCTTAAAATGGGGGTGCTAGAAGTTTCCAATTCCTGAATCCCTGTCTGCGAAACAATAAAGGGAGGTATTTGAAGCACTTAGCATGGTGCTTATTAAAAATTACAGGCCATTGTTACACACTTCCCCCTTATCCACAAGGTCACAGTCATTCCAACGTGTGCTGCGGATACACGAAAGTGTGGCTATTACCGATCCCTGTATATCTATAGTTACGTATCTATGATAAAGTTGTATTTGTAACTTAAGCAGCGTAAGAAATTAGCAACAATAACCAGCAGTAAAATAGGTCAGTCGTAACCTCACTGCAATAAAAGTTATTTAAAACATATGAATTGAATTGGTTATTTCTGGAATTTTAATATTTTTAGACCATGGTTGACCTCAGGTAACCGAAAGCATGGAAAGCAAAACCAGTGGTGGGGTTGGGGAAGTGCTCTGTTTTGCTCTATGCCCCCTGCCCCTGCAGCAGCTCATCCCTGTAGGGTTTATGGTGAATTTCTTCCCTGATTCTTACCAGCCAGGAAAACAGGTAACAACAATAGAAAACACAAAAGTCTGTAAACTAATCTAGACGTTGTAGAAATCAATAGGGAGGTTCCTCAAAAAATAAAAATAGGCACTGGGAGTGGTGGCCTGGGGAGGAACTTGACACCCTACTGAAAAATAACTAGGGCAAAAAGGGCTGGGGGTATGGTTAAAGTGGTAGAGCACCTGCCTAGCAAGCATGAGGCCCTGAGTTCAAACCACAAACAAAATGAAATCTAAAAAATAAATAAATAAAGCAAAATAAAACCAACCAACCAAAAAAAACCCCTATAAATGACCTACCATATAACCTAGCTGTTCCTCTCCTGGGCATATATCTGAAGGACTCACAGCCAGCAGTCACCCTACAGTAGAGACACCTGCACACTTGTGTCTGTCACAGCACTAGTCACAGTAGCCAAGCTATGGAACCAGCCTAGGTGCCATCCGTGGGTGGACAAATAAAGAAAACAATGTCTGTACTCTATAGAGTTTTATTTGCCACAAAGAAGACTGAAATTACGTTGTTTGCGGGAAAATAGATGGAACTGGAGATCCTCCTCTTAAGTGAAATAATGCAGACTCAGAAAGACAAACATTGTGTGTTTTCTCACTTACATGGAGTTTAGATTTTTTTAAAGATATGAAAGCAGAAGGAGACTATTTGGGGGTGGGGGACCAGGGAGAGGAAGGTAGGGTGAATGTGATCAAAATCCACAGTATAGAAGTCACAGTGAAACCCATTATTTTGTACAATTAATTTAAAAAGACAGAAAACCCACAGGTCAAGGCTAATGAAGATGACATCACGGTGACTCTCCAGTGATGTCACCATAATCAAATGAACCCTGAGTTGTTGGTTTGCATAAGATAGAAGAACCCCTGAGAATCTGCTGTCATGCCTTCACCTTGGTACAGAGGACAAAGAAGGGGCAGTTCTGTTTGAGGCTCTCCCAGCATGACCTCCATGTCTGGTCCTCACCTCTGGGCTGCAAGGTCCATGCTGCTACCACAGGCAATGTAGAAAGGGATCAAATAGTAGGTTAGAAATTTTTAAAGCCTGGTGAGTCTCACTTGTAACTCAGGTTGGCCTCCAACTTGCACCCTCCTGCCTCAGTCTCCTATGTGCTGGGATTACAGAGGTGTACCACCATGTCCAGCTGGAATCTCAACTCTTACTGATCCACTCTACTGACTCATAAAAACCACTGAGGCCTTCATGGATCCATCTAGAAGATGGAGAATTTAAGCTGCAGGAGTTCCCCAACACTGCTTGGTTATCAGGGTCTGCTGTCAGTGGACAGTCACTTGATCACATTGGGTGGGTTAGAGTAAAGAGCTCTCTTACCAAATAACTCCCCAAAGCTCACCAGCTCAGTACAGATCAACCGACAAGCTTTCTTCCAAAAAGTGACTCAGGGATCCAGGTTCCTAAGCCTTGTGGCCTTGCCATCTTAAAAATTTGTTCCAAGGCTGCCAGCTGAGAGGAAGAGTATGAAGGACAGTTTGTGAGGGTTTCTGTAGCCAGTCTTGGAGAGGCCAGGCTGTAGAACTGAGGCTGGCCATCCAATGGGGGAAATGTCAGTCTGGCTGGGTGCCCAGGAAGAAGAGGAATTGGGTGTGAACACCTGGTGGCTTGGCACAGCCTCTCATCAGTGTTAGATGTTGTTATTGTCCCACCAGGGACTTTTAATTTGGTCAAAAGCCAAGAAACAAAGTGAAAGTTAGTTCACGGCCAGTGTGAGTGCCTGGCTGTGTCTGCTGGACGGGTAGCAGGGTGCAATGCTCCTGTTAAACTCTGAACTATTTTCTCCTCCCTGAGGTTTAGCCTTTTGTCCAAGCACTTTGAAGTCCCGGCTCTGTGGCCTGGTACCAGGCAGGACCCTACCTCCACTTCTGTTTGATCCTTAGGGAGTCTTGAGCACCCCCTAGGGGCCAGTGGGGTCCCTTCCTTATTTGAGATCCTGACATTCTTGCATTCTGTGTCAGCTCCACCAAGGGGCCTATGCCAGTTGATTTGGGGCTGAGATGCAATGGCCCATTCTCCATTGAATGAATGAAAACCTCTCTTTCTGGTGCAGAGGAATGTTGCACGATTTCTCAATTCTCTCTCTTTTTTCCAGTTTCTTCATTATTGCTTGAATCTGTTCCTCTCTTATAATTACTATTGTATTAATTTTCATTACATGCCTATAACCCCAGCTACTCAGAAGGCAGCAATCAGGAGGATCATGGTTCAAGACCAGACTGGGCAAAAATTAGTGAGATCCCCATCTCAACAAACAAGCTGGGTATGGTGGTTCATATGTATAATCCCAGTTATGTGGGAGGCATAGGTAGGAGAACAGTGTCCAAGGCCAGGCCTAGACAAAAATGTAAGACTCTCTCTGAAAAAATAACTAAAGCAAAAAAGGAGTGGGACATGGCTTACTTATATGGTCGAATCCCTGCCTATCAAGCAAAGCCCAGAGTTCCTAACTTCAGTCCTGCCAGAAAGAAAAAAAGAAAGCAATGGATATTAAAATAAAAATCTAACGGCCTCATGGGAGGAGCTGCCCACCTGTGGGCAGGTGCAGACCTTCCTCGGGTGCCAGGCAGGGTCTGAAGGCCAGAGTTGCTGGAGACCGAGCAGCTGCTGCCCACTGAGAAAGGAGCTTTAAGGAAACTTGCAGAGAAGGAAACCACCTTGCATCAAAAAGAAGCAGCTCGGTCAGAGAGCCAGTTTTTCTTACCTTTGAGCCCCTCAGAAGAAACCAAGGGAAAAGGATTGGACTTGGGGGTTGCTAGGGAGATGAACCCACAGTGTCAGGAGTTCAGAATCCATGAAGACACGGAGTTTGAGGAGGTGTGCACAAGTGTGAACAGTCCGGGAGACTGGAGAAGCCAGGCCACAGGTACACAGCACCATAATGTGGCAATGAGTTTGATCTGGTGACCCATCCTGCAGGTTCAAGGATTGATGCTCAGCCAGCCAGGGGGGCTGGGGGCAGCGTGTGAACGTCACTGGCAGTTCACCTTCCAGTAGGTGTTTCTGAGTGCCAATGAGAGAGATCTCAACTGGAGAGAGAGAGAGAGGAGAGAGGAGAAGAAGGAGGAGGAGGAAGAGGAGGATGGGAGGGAGGGGGAGGGAGACAGAGAATGAGAGAGAGAAGAAGGAGGAGGAGGGAGGGAGAGATGGGAGGAAGGGAGGGAAAGAGAGAAAGACAAAGGAGAAGAAGCAGGAGGAAGAGGAGGAGGGGGAGGGAGGGAGAGAGGAAAGGAAGGAGGAGATAAAGAGAAGGAGAAAAAGAGAAAGGAGGAGAAAGAGGAGGAGGTGAGGGAGGGAGGGAAAGAGAGAGGAGGAGAGAGAAAAAAAGAGAGTGGGAGAGTCCCTTCCTGCCTCTGGAGATGCAGCCCAGCCTCCCTCGCTGTGCTTCCCTCTCCCCACATGTTAACTAATGCCTAGGGTGGAAACAGGTCATAGCCACCCTGGGTTCCACCTGCGCCATGCCCCCTTCCCCAACCCCTACCCCACCCCCATCCCCCCAGAAGGATCTTTCCATTGAGGATTACTTGGCGTTTGTCTCGTCCACTGTCACATTTTATGAGTATTAATGTAAAGAAGTGCCACTGAAATAATTTGAAGGAAACAGACTTGGCAATTACAGACTCACCCAAAGATAAACCAACCAGGTTGTGGGGCTTTGTTCAATATATCAAAAGGCTGTCAGATGCCAATCAAAACTACCGGGAGATATCATTTCACCCTAGTTAGTTCTCAAGCACACAACAGATTACAACTGCGGGTGAGGATCTGGGGTAAAACGACCTCCCATACACTCTTGGTGGGAAAGTAAGTCAGTACAACCATTGTGGAGAGCAGCACAGAGGCTGCTCAAAAAACTACAAGGAGAGCTACCGTATGATCCAGCTTCTGACTTCTTCCCTTTCAGCTGTCCCAAAGGAAGAGAAATCAGCATTCCAAAGAGATGTGTGCTGCCAAGTTTATTGGGACACTATCCACAATAGCTAAGATGTGGAATCAACCTGGGTACCCATCAGTGGGTGCATGGATAAGGAAAATGTGGAATATTATTCAGCCATAAAGAAGGATGAAATCCTGTCATTTACAGCCAATGAAGTGAAGGACACTGTGTTCAACAAACTAAGCCAGACATAGAAAAGTGTTGCACGTTCCCTCTCATGGGGGAAGTTAAAGAAAGTTGGGCTGAATCAGAGATTGAGAAGGGGATGAAGGTAGACTGTATTTGAGCAGTGCACATTGTGTGTATGCTTTGAAATGTCACTGTTAATATCTACACTTAATACATATTAAGCAAAAAAGTTGAAAACAGATTATAAAAAGTACCTTTTTCTGTTTTGCACTATTGTCCTCACTGGGTAAGTACTGGGTGGAACTTTGTTTTGGCAGTACTGGGGTTTGAACTCAGGGCCTTGTGCTTGCTAGGTAGGTGGTGCCACACTTGATCCACGCCCCTAACCTTTTTTACTTTTATTTATTTTTTTAATAGGGTCTCACATTTACGCCCAGGCCCACCTGGACCGTGATCCTTCTATTTATGTTTCCTTCATAGCTGGGATGACAGGTGTGCACCACCACACCCAGCTTTTTGCTGGGGACTTGCTAACTTTTTGTTCAGGCTAGCCTAGAACTGTGATCCTCCTGATCTCACCCTTCCAACTAGCTAGGATTACAGGTGGGAGCAGGCTCACCTGGCTTGGTTGGCACCATTTCTAAGGTTCATCTGTAAGGGAGGAGAGGGGAGAGGAGAGGAGGGTAAAGATGGTGTGCGTCTCTCTCTCTCATGGGCCTTCAGGACTTGTTTTTCTAAAGAGGAATCTGGGCGGTGAGAAGCAGCACAGACAGGGAAAATGTCGCTGAGCCTCGGGGGCTTCCCCATCAAGAGGAGCTAGCATGGAAGGCTCTGGGAGCCCCTCCTTAAGGGACTAATTGGAAATCATTTCCCAGTCACACAAAGTCCGCTCACGCAGTCCCTGGTCTCAGGCCTCCCTTGTCTCCAAACCCACCTGGAGAACTCCGTTTGCAGAGACCTTTCTCTGAGTACCTTTACTTCAGTGACGTCGTTTCCCTGGCAAAGAGAAAGGGTGCTGCTACAACGCAGTACAAATCACCCTGAACGTGTGCGAGCAAATTATTACACAATGGAATGGTGCAATTGAAGCAATAACTCAAGCAGATCAGCCAGTCCACCAACGTTTATTAAGTGCGACCTGCGTGCAGGTTTCTGGGGACCTAAAGGTGAAAGGCACATCCACAGTGTCAGAGCAACTCGTGATGGGTTCTATCAGCGTCCTGAGAGACTGTGGACGGTGTAGTGTCAGTAAGAGGATCAGTCATGGGGCCTGTGAAGTCTGGATGGGAATCCGGCCACACCACACACGTGTAAGCTGTGTGACCCTGGCCGTGGGAACCTCAAACAGTTCTTTTCCCAACTTCTAGTCAGAGACTGAGCCTGTTCATTTTTAACCTTCCTTCTTTTCCAGTATGCAAAGTAAAGACTGCAGTTTCTCTCCACTGACGCCCCCAAATTTTTAAGAATTCTAGTTTTAACAGTCTCATCGAGGTGTATTGCACATCCTAGGCAGCGAAGCCACTTGAGGTTTATGAATTAGTGATGTCGAGCTCATCACAGAGCTTGGCAGCCATCACTGCCAAGGGTCATCGCGGGGGTTAAGTGAGAACGCATAAAAAGCAGCAGACCCAGCACTGGGCTCTGTTGGGGCAGGCATGGCCAAGGACTGAAACGGGTGGGACAATGAGACCAAAGGAGAGGGGATGGATGAAACTATCCCTTGTGATGAGAGCAATGGCACGGGAGGGGACCACAGGGCACCCTTTCCAGATGGGAGTGACAGAGTGTGATTCTCAACAGGCGGGGGTTCTTTTCCAGTCCCCACATCAAGTCAACTGAACTGTGTTGACCGGAGCCACTTGGAAGGATTAAATTCAGAACTGAATATCGTTAGGTTCGAACATCACACACCAATACATTCAGCCACAAACAGGCAAAAACACATCTCTGAGGTCCAATAGCTAAGCTAAATTTAGTTCTTCTTCCTCATTGGGGCTGGAGCCCCTGGGAGCCAGATATCTCTCTGGATGCTTCTTGTTCTCTCATGCCAAGCAACTGGCCCAAAGGGGACATGGCCAAGAGCAGCAGTCCGATTTCATCCATTTTGATGGGAAGGATCGGGACTTGTCCAATTTCGGCAGAGCCCTGCAGTATTCCTGACCACTGGCTCCTGAGTGCAAGCGAGCTGTAAGCTGTCACGCCTCCTTGCAGCCAGGTGGCCGAGGACTGCAGCTTCCTTTCCCCTAGGATGGTGATTGCTTTCATGTTGCATCAAAACTTGGACTGTCATTTCATAGATGCTCTTGGAATTTCAGGTTAATGCACGCTCTCTTTTTGGCACAAAATTGCTGACTGCCTGTTCTCAAAAAAAAAAAAAAAAAACTAAGCCCCAACTCTCCTCATTTTCAATAAATCACATTTTTGTTTCAACACAGCATCTATCATATGGTTTAATAGACATAGACGCGCAGAGATGATACCTGATTCTAGTTTTCAGCAGAAAAGCAGTTTTCAACCATTCTTGTTTTTCACGAATCAGTCAGATAGTCTTTATCCAGCTCACACAGAGTCATTGTTTCTGCATTGTCGCTATCACTCCCTGCACCTTCTGAGTCCTGAAATCGACAAGGGAACAGAGCTAACTTTGTTCCCTTGGCAGTGAGTCACAAAAGTTAGTTGGAGTTCTTTCAGCCATTCTGTAGACTCACAGAGGGAGGTTTTTCTCTCTAGGGACATTTGCCTAGAGATATTTTAGGTGTTAGGGGAAGAGGGGGAGAGACCAGGGATTCTGCTAAGTGTGACATCATTCACGGGTTAGCAACCATCCCTAGCTATCTCCAAGTGTCCCCAACTGTCTGCAGCACTGAGGCTAAGACTGCATTGTACATCATAGTAGAGGACACCCATGGAACTTTGGGCAAACATCCCTGATGGTCAGGTTGCCGTTCTTTCTCTCAAAACCTCAGCTTGATGAGATTTAGCCTTAGAGACAGGGGAGATGGATGGCCTGGTGATCGGCATATGGGCCTGAGACTGAGAGGCCTGGACTTGGAGTGGGGAGGTAGGGGAAATGGGAGGATGAAACTTTGGGATCCCAGGACTGTGTCAGTAGCCAACACGCAATGTGTCTTCTCTGGGAAGACAGAGGGGACATCTGGGCCTGGATGTGTCCCTAGAATTGGGACCTCCCATGTCCTGTGGCACCGTTGTGTGGTTAGACAGGGGCATATGGCAAGCTGCAATCCTCTGAGTAGATGAAGCACCTCCCTCACCCCAGGGTGTGCAGTAGACACAGGGCACTGGCTGGATTCTGCCTCTGTGTCCTCTTCCACCATGTGGCCCTGCTTGGTTTCTCTTTCTGCTCTTTAGCACTCTGGGTGGGCTGGTGATGGTTGATGAGGATGAAACATCTGCCAGGCCCAAGAGCCCCAAATAAAGGAGTAACCAGGCTTTGGCAGCATAGCGTCCCCACTGCCACTTCAAGGATCTGCTGAGAAGTGACCGCAAATTCAGCCCCTGCATAAGTCCATGGTTCTACTGCTTGGAAAACCACAGAATTCTTCAAATCTGGAATCTCAAAATGTTTTCTGGGCCACAGCTCTGCCCTCTCTCCTCACCTGGGCCTTTATTGGAGGCCCAGCTGCACTGGGGACAGCTCTGTGGCATTTGAGGATGCTCCATTTCTGTGGACGCAGGGCTTTCCATGGCCAGGGTTGTGGTCAGGGACATCATGGACTTCCACTTCCTGAGTGCGAATCCCACCCACCAAACCAGGGCTGTGACCACAGCAAGACTTTGCCTTTGTTTTATCTGAGTCCTTTGAACCTTCTATTATCATCTGCAAAGCGGGAAGCCCAGCGGCACTGCCTCCAGGTGGGTATGGAAATTAAGTGAAGTCACAAAGGCTACTTGCTGAACCCCAGAACTGACTAAATGGGGAATACACGTGGCGTAGAGTTGGGTCACCACAGTGTCCTCATCTTGTTGGATGGTCCCAGCAACCTTGGATGGGACAACCTCTTTGTCCCCAGCATTTGGCAGGTACAAGAGACATGTAAGTAGAGAGGTCACAAGTTCAGGAAGTGGAAGAACCAGGATTAGAACCCAGAACCCTGGGTCCTACCAGCTATGTGTTTACTGCACAGCTCCGCTGGTTCTCTCAGGGCGGGATTGCAGGGAGCCATTGGTGGTCGTTCCATCAGTGGCTTCAAGGGCCCTGGAAGCCTGGTCACCCTCCTTACCCCTCTCTAGCCATGGGTCTCTCTGCTACTGACCTTGAAATCCTTGCTTGGTCTTTTGGGTTAAGGGACCAAATAGAGCTCTTAACTGCACATCTTATTTGGAAGACAGAGCAGATTAAGTTATTATAGAAAATTGTTATTTATGACAGTAGAAGGGGCAAGCTTCAGGTCTCCACCAAGTAGTCCCTCCAGGTTTCCTGCAAGCTAGTGCACCCTTTCTTTTGCTCACTGAATCCTTCTGCTCCCTGGGGATGGGGTTGGAGTCCACTCTTCACACTTCAGGTCACTCAGAGAGAGACTTGACCAAAACAACAGTGAAGAGGAGGGGGGATTCTAGAAGCAGAAAAGTATTCTCTTGACCACTGAAAGAAACTTGGAATTCCTGACATGAGTCAGGAAATGGAACTTACAGGCCAGGCACTGTGTATCGCTCCTGTAATCCCAGGAGTGTAGGTAGGAAGGTCATAGATGAAGGTCAGCTCTGGCCAAAAGTCCAAGACACTATCTCAGAAATAACTAATAATCAAAAAGCGGGTTGGGGGGGGTGTGACTCAAGGGGTAGAGCACCTGTCTAGCAAGTGCAAGGCTCCAAGTTCAATCCCCAGCATAAGAAAAAGGAAAACCAGAACTTGCTTTTCATAACACCTATCTTTTAAAAATACTCCACCTTTTTGAAAGCAAGCATCCATGCTTTTTATTACCTGTTTGCTCATTCCTGCAGTGTGCCAGCCCTCCTCACTTGCAGAAAACCATCTGAGGTTCTTACATAAAGCAGCTGCAGTGAACCTGCAGAGCTGATCTCACAAATCGGTGGCCTGGCATGACCCCACCCTACCTTCTAACCTGTCACTGCCTCATGTCTCTTCTCAAAGACGCTCTCCAGAAAGCGTGGGCAGCACCCCCATGTTCCTAGGGCCAGAAGATGCAGTTCTCTCTGAAGCTGTGTCTTACTCCTACTCTCAAAACACAATCGTAAATAGTGGAGAAGGAAATAAATCCAAAGATTGTAATCTGTCCAAACAAGAGACAAAACACATGGCTAAACGGGTAGCACGCCTGTTCCTTGATGCAGATCGTAAGGAATGGAGCCTATAGGACCCCGAAAACCATCGTCTGAATGAAACACCAGAGTAAACTCAGAGAGGCTGTCAGAGGATGTCTCGAGGGTGAGTCCAGCCAAGGTAACAAAGGACACCATGAACAATGACCTTCCAGCAAACATGGTCATGGTTTCTCAAAGTGGGAGACAAAGAGAAACCTCTGAAAACAACTACATGGATAATCATATCCATGTAGTTGAGTGACAACTATTTAGTGAGTAGTGTCTTGGTGCCAACTAGGACGGTACCAGTAGACAAGACAGATGGGGCGTCTGCCCTGGGGGCATGTGTTTGGATGATGGCAGGGAAATATATTAGTCAGCCTTCCATAGCTATAACAAAATACCCCACACAGGCTACTTACTAAGTGAGGAAAGGTTTAGTTAGTCACAGTTTGGAGATTCAAAGTCCAAATTGGGGAGTCTTACTGATTTGGCCTTTAGTGAGGGTGGCAGATGGCAATATAGTGGAGAAATAGTCACATCTCCAGCTGGAGAGAGGGAAAGGGGGTGGGGGAGAGAGGGGAGAGGAGTAGATGGCAGGGGAGACTGGGTCCCCTAGTTTCAACATTGTCCCCAGTGATCTAAGGACTCCCCACCAGCCCACCTTCTGAAGGTCTACAGTGCATCCTTCTGGGAACACTCCATACCCAAACCATGGCAGGGGCGGAGGGGGAGGAAGACTGGAGCATACAGCAGACTGTTTCAGAGATGGCTCAGCTCAGCAGAGCGAGCCTTCAGACCCTAGGGTCACGTGTGATGCAAACCAGGCGCAGTGATGCCAGACTCACCTGAACCTGAGCTTGTGGCTGGCCCCATGTCCCCAGAGCCCACTAACTTTGAAACCATAACTAGCTTCCTTAGGCAACCCTTCTGTACCTGGTCGGCTCAGGTTTGACTCAGGCCGTCCTCTAGCTCCCAAACACACTCACACCGGGCCCCACACACAAGCGAGTAGAGCGTGTCACCAACCTACACAAGTGGGTGGCATACTTTTCCCATGATTTGATGTGACAGCAGAGCGTAAGGGACAGCAGGACCCCGCACTGGACGTCAGATGAGTGAATGGCCTGTCACATGGTCCATGGGCTTTCTGCCATATTACTCAAAAATACCTGTCCCCACACTGCCACCACACACACGCCCAGGTGTCTCTTCTGTTTTGTTTCCTTCGGTTTGTAAGCACATTTCCTCTTGGGCTCTCCAGAAACTCAGCATCCCGCTCCTGCCCTTTCCTTTGAGAGCGACTTTGTCCCTCTCTTGTCCCCAGGCCACCTGCGTGCACCTGAAGACGCACTGAGCTCCTGTGCTCTGTGGGCCAGCAGCTCCCTGTCCCGCCCTGTCCCTTCCCCCAGGCAGAAGGCCAACCTTCCTTCCTCTATCTTTTCTCCACCTGTCTCTGGGGACAGAGGGGAACGCGGTGATTTACTGTAACTTCTTCACACATATTAAACCTCTTCATTTGGAACGCGCAAAAGGCTCGCTGGCCTTGGGTTTAGCGTGACTTCACTCTTGCTCCTCTCTAGCTCAGGCCACAGATGCAGGTGAGGTTGGGAGAGAGAAGAAGCCGACACCATGCTAGAGTTTGCACAGTTAACGATACTGAATGGTGCTCTCAGAATTTTGTGAGGACGGATTGGATCTCATGTAAAGTGTCCTCACCACCACAAAAAGAAACAAGTAAAAATAATGAGAAAATCATTTCCTGCTCTAGGACACCATGTGTCTGAAGCTGGTGCTGGGGGCAGCGCATTTACCTCTGTGTAAGTTTAAGATCGGCTTTGAGCTTGAAGGTGAAGGGAAAGGAGGGGAGAATGGGAGGCTGAGAGGCAGCTGGGCGAGTTTCAGAGCAGACAGGAAGAAGCGCTGATGTCTTCATCTTACAGATGGCAGGTGGCCTTTCCTCACCCAAGATCACAGTCACCAGCTGCATGGGGCCCACGGAGACCAGGGCCTCCCCACCTGCCTCAGTGCATGAGCTTCCCACGTTCAGTGTGCAATGTCCACTGATGAAGCAGTAGAAGCAGCAATTAAACCAAGAAAAATAATCGTTAAAAACCACCCACCATCTCACTATTGTAGAGAAAAGGTCACTCTCGCCAGACGCGCCCCTCCTCCACCCTTGAACACCTTTGGGTGCTCCCTGCCTTGGGACACTGGCTCTTTCTGTTCTCGTCCCCTGGAACCTTTTTGCCCCAGGTCTTGGGTGCCTGGCTGCTGCTTCTCGTTGGATCTTGTTCAAATGCCAAATGCCAGAGAAGCTGCTCTGCTACTTCCTACAGAGAGGTGACCTGCCTGCCTGGCTCCACAGGGACACTCCAGCCCACTCTTTACCATATGTATTTCACTGTCTAAAATTACCTTCTTCCTCTTCCTTCTTCAATTTTGTAATTGAATCGTTCAGTAAATGTTTATTGAGGCTTACTGTGTGCCAAGTACTGTTCTGGCCTCTGGGGATACTACGGGGAGCAAAACAAATAACTCTTTGCCCTCAGAGTGCTGATGTAGTAACAGGAGGTGACAAAGGAACTAAATTCCTTCTGTGGACCATAGAAAGGGTGATGAGTGTTTGGGGATGATGAACACCAGGAAGGGAGTAGAGAACATTGGTGTAAGGTTCAGGAAAGGACTCACTGAGGAGGTGGTTTATACTAGGGCCTTTTAGGAGGAAGAGCAGAGAGAGTAGCAAGTGCAAAGGCCCTGGGGCAGGTGTAAATAGGGAAGTGAGGACTGGTGGAGAACAGGACAGCCCAGTGGCCGGGGAAGGGTGAGCAGGTAGGAGGGAGGGTGCTGGCAGATGAGCAGTGGTGTCAGGGAGTGAGTGTAGATGGTGTGGGGCCCTGCATGGCTTTGCATGTAGGCTTTCACTCTGAGTGGGATGGAGGAAGTGGGAGCATTCTTTACAGAGTAGGTTGATCCAACTAGTGTTTGAAAAGGTTTGTTCTAGTGACTGGGTTGAAAACGGACTACAGGAAGGCAAGGGCAGAGGAGTAATCAGAAGGATTTGGCTTTTATCCAGACAGGGAGGGTGAGGCTTGGTTGTTCAGGAGCACACCACACACATCTTTTGCAGAATGGTGCCTTTGCAGTCATCACTGCAGTCCTTACTTAACGTCTTCTGCATCTTTTTGCATCAATAAAGAGGGGGTTCTATCATAATTTTAATATGTTCATATTATTCCCTTGCACGAAGTGACATCATTTATCTAGCCAGTCCCAAATTAAACACTTCAGCAGTTTCACATTTTTCACTGTGATTGCAATCCTGCAATGAACATTCGGGAACAGCAATCCCTGAGCAATGGCTTGTCCCATTATTTCTTTGAGGTAGAGTCTTGGAAATAGAATTGTTGGGTCATAGTCTACAAATAGTTGACGATTCTCTCCACGTTGTGCCAACGCCTCGAAGAAAACGTGTGGCCCTCACACTTCCACCAGTGCTGAGCCTGCCTCTCCAATTGTAAGCATCCTCACTAGTTTTATTTATTTACTTTCTTGGTGGGACTGGGGTTTGAACTCAGGACTTTTCATTTACAAAGCAGGTGCTCTACTGTGTGAGCTACACCTCCAATCCATTTTGCTCTGGTTATTTTGGAGATGGGGGTCTTGAGAACTATTTGCCTGGGCTGGCCTCAAACCTCCATCTTCCTAATCTCAGCCTCCCAAATAGCCAGGATTTCAGGTGATGCAGCCGGCATCCAGCACCCAGCTGCATCACCACTATTTTTATTCTCTACTGATCTGATAGATTAAAAATAGTTTTGTTCTTATTTCTTGCCATTTCGTAACTTTTCTCATATGTTATTTAGGCCATTGGCCTTTTTCTTATTAATTTTTAAGAGCACCCAATATATTAAAGCTACATTATCCTAAATGTTCCAAATGTTTAAGGATTTCCCCATATAACTTTTGCAATTTTTGTTTTAGAAGTTATGAAACATAAGAAATACTATATACCTCTGAAAGGCATAAGAGCAAAGGTATCTCTGCTCCCTGCTCCTGCATGGGGGCAGGAAATGGTACTTTTTTCCATTCTTCCCCATTTTATCCTGTTATACTAAATGTTTTTCCTAATAAACTTTACTATCTTTACTACAAGAAAAAAAAAGAGTAAGGTAAAACAAGGCTGGCATGGTGGCTCACACTTGTAATCCTGACTACTGAAGAGGCAAAGATCGGGAAGAGCAAGGCTCAAAACCAACCCCAGGCAAAAAGTTGGGAAGACCCCATCTTGACAAACGAGCTGGAGGTGCTGGTGTGCACCTGTAATTCATACTGTTTGGGAGACATAGGTTTGAGGTTCACAGTGCAGGACTGACCCAAGCAAAAATGCAAGATCTTAGTAAAAAAAATAACTACAGCAAAAGGGCTGGGTGTGTAGCTCAATAGGTAGAGCCCCTGCCTAGCATGTGTGAGATCCTGAGTTCAAACCCCAATACTACCAAAAAAAATTAATGAAGATAAAACAAACTCCCATCACGCAGGTCAGGAGGGATGGAATATTTCCAGTTCCCCTTGTGTTCCTCTTTCTCCCTCAGCCAAAGTAACCTTGAATTTGAGAGCTGTGAGTACTTTGCTGTTCTTTATAGTTTTACCCAGTATGTAAATCTTCTAAAAATGTGGCTTTCATTTTGCAAGGTCATAAGCTTTATGGAAATGAAATCGTAGAACAGGGTTCATCCATCCGGCTGTTTTCTCAGCAGTGCTGTGTGAGTGGACTTCCCTGTTAGTGGAAGCTGTCCTGGTGGTCCACTGTCTCTCCCAGCATAGTGATGCAAAATTCCTTCTAGATGTCCCAAGAAATGCATATCTTAAAACATAGGAGCTCATGCCGAGTCACTTTCCAAAGAGGCTTTTACCAATTTATACTGCGGTAAACAGTGCAGAAAGTTTCTGGTTTGTGCACTTCCTTACCCACCTAGGATGCTGACAGATTTTTAATTTTGTCTTAGTCTACTGCATGTGAAAGAAGACTAGACAAAAATATTTGTGATTAGAGAAAAAAGCAAGCTCTTAGAAGGAGCTGTAAGTTTTTATTTTTTAATGTAGCCTTTTAAAATATGTATGAATTTGTTTTAGTGATCCTAGAATTCTTAGTAGGCAGACTAGCACTTTTATTTGATTGGGCTGGAAGTGGGCAGAACTTTCTTTAGAAATCGAGAGAATTTTGAGCTGGGCACTGGTGGCTCATGCCTGTAATCCCAGCTACTCAGGAGGCTGAGATCAGGAGGTTTGCAGTTTGAAGCCAGCCCAGGCAAATAGTTCACAAGACCCTATCTTGAAAATATTCAACACAAAACAGGACTAGAGGAGTGTCTCAGGTGGTAGAGCACCTGCCTAGCAAGTGTGAGGCCCTGAGTTCAACCCCAAGCATTTCCAAAAAAAAAAAAAAAAAAAAAGTTAAGATAACTTTAAAGCCAGAAAAATGAGCAATTCAGGGGACAGTTTGCAGAAAGGGGTGGCTACCCTATTGAAAAGCTAATGAGGGTGTGGATAAGTCAGCGTTGGATCACACTAAAAAGGTCAAGAGAGTCCAGCACTAATTTCTTCTGACTTGACACTTGAAAACATTCAATTCATGTGGTGCTTCAACAAATAAAGAAGTACTCGTGCTAGAAAGTTCTTGGTGATCTGTACACATCACACAAAGCCACCCTGGTTGTGTGCACAGCCTCATGTGGTTCACAGTTTTTAGGTTTCTTGGTGACTGTCATGTCACTTCATATTTGTGGCAGATTTGTGAGACATAAAGAATGTTCTCCTACAGCCTTTCCAAAACCACAGCTCTCCTTTCTCTCTCTCTCTCTCTCTCTCTCTCTCTCTCTCTCTCTTTTTCCTGGCGGCAGTCCCTGTGCACATCTGCATGTCAACATCTGGCCCTCAGGTGTGCATGGGAGCCGGTTGTGTTTGCAGCACTGTTTTAGCTGAAGACACCGAGCCTGCCTACAAAATGCGTAACCTAATGAGGCGTGAACTCTACCACCACCATGCTCATTTCCCTAAATGTAAACTGCCACTCTCAATCTACTGTGGTTTCTTCCCAGGACTAAAAGCATCCCAAATTAGCAAGTTTGGAAAGCCAGAGTTTTACAGGCAGAAGCTGACTGCGCAGACGTGCTGGTGTTCATTCGCCCTGCACACACACCCTTCTGAGCACCATGTGGCACTTTACGTTCATGGTGGTGTAATGGGAGTCCCAGGAGAATTCCAGACAGGAGCCAAGGGCGCTCGGCTCCTGCCCATGAATCATGTGGCTTTAAACGATGTACTTCTCTTTCAGGGCTGGCACCTTCTCATTTGCAAAGTAAGAACGTTGGACATTTTCACTAAATATAAATTTTTAGCATCTGCTATATGCCGGGAGCCAAAATAGTAATTAAAACAGTAAGAAGTACGGTGTCTACTCCTTAGGATGTCTAGAATGTGTGGAAGAGTGACAAAAGCCAGCAGCGGTGGGGGTGCAGCAGAGCAAAGGACTTCTGTGGGAGGCACCCCAGCTACAGAGCCTTGGAGGATGAAGAGGAACTAGTTAGAAAGACAGAGATGAGAGAAGTATGTGCAGACAGGGAAGTGTGAGAGAGGAAGTGCCACATGTGTCATGTCTGAGGCCTTGTGGTGTTTTTAAAAACATGGCTCCAAATCCTTTGACGCTCTTCCCATGGACAAGTTCTGTGCATGTGTGGGGGGGTGTCTGTGTCCCCTTCTTGAGCCAGAGAAGGCTTGTAAGTGTGAGGGAAGTGGTGCTACATGAGGCCACCACTGAATGGACAGACAGCTTCCACCTTGTTCATGAGAGGACGTTCTCTCTTGGAGACTTTGCTGCCGTGTGGGAAGTCCAGCAACGCCAAGGCCTCCATGCTGTGAGGAAGCCCAGGCTGCCCATATGGAGACACTCTACAAATCCCCAGCTGAGCCCAGCCTTGGTCTTGTTTGTCTCCTCCCTGGCCAGGGACCCGGCCCTCCTATGAGTGATGTCTTGCCAGCTGAGACCTCTCATAGATCATCAGAGGTTACATCACACACAGCGACATCGCCACTGTGTCTGTCTGAATTCCCAACCCACAGCATCCGTGAACACAGAGCACAGTTGTGTTTTATACCATTATGTTTTGGGGAAGCTGGCTTTGCTCCAATAAAGAATGGAAATGGGTCTCTTTGTCTCTACAGTTTGGTTTTTCTGTAACCAAACCCAAACCCTGTTCATCAAAAAGAAAATTCTGACTACGTGAACTTTTGGCTAGAAGAAAAATAGTTCCAAGAACATCAGGACAGACACTGAATTCCTTAGAGAAATGAGAGCAAACAACCCAGATTGGCTAACTTGGAGTGTACTGCGCCACATAGCCAGGAAGTTCAAAGTGTAAATCCAGTACAGCGGGGTCCAGGCATTCAAGGGATGACCAGAGTCTGAGTCTCCCCACTTCTGAGCCTGCTGTGTACAGTGGTGTCTTCATTGTCACACAGGTGCTCCCTGAGTGGAAACAAGGACCCAGTGAGCTTCCCTAGAAGAAAAAGAGTCTCGTTCACAGATCTGACTGGATTGGCTTAGATTTCTACACCTACCTATGGTAGTGAGTTTTACATCTCTGTGACAAAATACCTTGGAAAACCAACTTAAAAGAGGAAAGACTTATTTTGGCCCGTGGTCTCAGAGGTTTCAGTGCACTTGGTCACTTGGCTCCATTGTTTTGGGGCCTGCGGTGAGGCAGAAAATCATGGTAGAGAGTGTGTGGTAAAGCAAACTTCTCACCTCATGGTGGCCAGGAAGCAAAAAGAAAGGAAGGGGCAGGGTTCCCGATATCCCCTTCAAGGACATGTCCCCAACTTCCTCTAACTAGGCTCCCCCGCTAAAGTTGCTACCACCCCCCAATACCCAATAGCATCATCAGACTGTAACAAATGAGTTTTGGGGGATGTTTAAGATGCAAACCATGACATTACCTTTGATCCCGTGAGTCTGGCCATAGGAAGGCAGTTTTCTGATTGGCCAGCGGGAGCAGCTACATTTTGAGCCATAAGACACAATGGTGTCTATGATTCCCTAAGAGTGAAAGAAGTGCGCATCTCACCTCTTGTCTTACGAGAAACAGGAACAGACACCAAGGAAGGAAAATGGACTCGCTATTGGCAGACACTGCTTGTTCTTCCCACACTTGCCCATGGGTTTAACTTAATACCATCCCTTTTACAGCTACAAGTAGTACAAAAGCACGAAAACAGCTCTGCCTCGCATACAGGTTGCTTAAAAATATTTCTTAGATACAATTCCTAACAGTTAACCACCCTTCTGACATTCTTTTATGTCATCATTAATAAACATTACTGACATTTAACAACAGGTTCCTTTATACAATTCATGTATGTCCAAATTTCCTCCAACATAAGCAGAAAATATTAGCTTCATGGGTTTTATGCTAATCAGGGTGTTTTACCTAAAACCTCCCAAGCTCTGTACCCACATTCCTGCTACACATGCTCTTTGCTTCAGACATGAAGATGGAGGATTTTAAGACACATAGAAGTAACATCCAGGACTTTTCCTTGGGGCCAATCAATAAAATGGAACGTGCAGAGAACGGCAATCAGTCAATATTCAAGATACTCAATGCATTATGGGTAAAAGGTGAAGAAGGAGAAATCTAAGGCAGGGTAAAGATAACCTGTACCCAGAAGCTAGATCATGGTTTCCCTTCCACCTGTCCCACGTGAACCCAAAGCCACTGGTAATGAAGAAAGGGTCTAGCCCTAGCACTGAGCCATAAGTTGGTGTCGTATGTGTTGTGTGACTCCTTGAAATAACCCTGGGTCCTTCTTCATGGAGGTTCTCAGGACTCCACCCACAGCATGGCAACACTGCCATTGCCAAGCCGATCACAGGTGGTGTTACAGTTTACATCTGAATGTCCCCCCGAGGCTCTTGTTTTGAAGGCTTGGTCCCCACTGCAGCAGTGTTCAGAGGAAGGGCTTTTGAGATTTGATAGGATCATGGGGCCGCTGATTTCATCAATGGATTAATGCATTGATGGGTTCATAACTTGATGGAAACTGAGTTGAAGGGAGTGGGTCCTTGGGGATGTGCCCTTGTGAGCTATATCTTCTCTCTCTCTCTCTCTCTCTCTCTCTCTCTCTCTCTTCCTCCCTCCCTCCCCATCTCTCATCTCTTTTTCTCTCCTGTCTCCCCCTCTCTCCTTTCTGTCTCTCTCTCATCTCTCCCATCTCTCCTCCCCTCCCCTCCCCCCTCTCCTCCCCTCTCCTCCCTCCCCTCCCCTCCTCTTCTCTTCTTTTCTCTCTCTCTCTGCTGCTGAAGCCTCCTCCACCACAGGCTCCCTACCATAGTATTCTGCCTTACCTCAGCCCCACCATGGACTGAAACCATGAGCTCTTTCACCTCTAAGCTGGTTATCTCAGATATTTTGTTCCAGACACAGAAAGCTGACTGACATGAGTTCAGAGAAATCCAGGCATCACAGGAAGTTCTTCCTGGATCTTTAGGGCAGGCTGTGTGGGAAGGTTCGAGGTCCTTCACCTGCTAGATAGTTGTCTGTAAAGGAGAGCAGCCCAGCCGGCCAGAGGGGAGCCCAGACCCAACAGAGTCAACAGTGAGAGGGACTCCACCACCCCTTCCTGTGTTGACATTATGCATTTCTACCTGCCTTCCTTACAATATGACTTTATGTGAGTTTTTTAAGCTGGAAATTATTTTTTAAGGCTCCAGATGCTTCCAAGGAAGGTCTTCACTGGCTTTTTTTTTCAGTCAATAGGACGGACATGGAGTTTTAAATATCCTGTGTTCAGGTGTGTTACCTCACTAATAACGAGCGACGGATAACAGGGAGCTCACACTTCCCAGCTTGATCTGCCTACAACAGAAGCTTAGTAACATGGCTTTCTCTATAGGCTGAAGTAAAAGTAAGGACACATTTTTCCAGGTCTTATCTTAGGAAAGAGTAAGTGATTTTAAGCTTAACTTATATCACTGTCCTTTTAATTGTCCTGGACTCCTTTCTATTTCTCAAACGTGCCAAAGTCTTCCTACCCCAGGGTCTTATCTCACATTGTTCCCTCCACCTGGAACAACCTCCCCAGAAATGTGGCTGACTCGTGCTCATCCTTCAAGCATTAGTTCAAGGTCACCACTGATGGAACACAGTGTGGAGTTCATGGACTCCCCACTGATGCCACCGATTCTCTCATAACCCACATTCATTCCCTTGGTGATTTTTCCCAGCAAGTGCCCATTGGTTTGTGTATTTGCTATCTGCTGCCTTCACACCTGGGAGAACATAGGACCCCCAAGAGCAGGTGTCTGTCCCCTGGCTCAGCACTGCATCCCCTGGTATGGAGCTGGTGTGGGGTGTGAGCTCAGTAAGTCTGCATGAAGTACATGAAGACATTAGAAAAAACCCAGGCGCTGGACACGGTGGCCACACCTATAATGCCAGCTACTTGGGAGGGAGTCAGGAGGACTACAAGTTGAACACTAGTCAAGCAGTTAGCAAGAACCCTATCTGAAAAACAAAATACGAACAAAAGGACTCAGAGTGTGGCTCAAGTGGAAGAGTGCTTGCCTAGTAGTTCAGTCAGTGCTTGCCCTGAGTTCAATCCCCAGTACTAAAAAAAAAAAAAAGAAGAAGTAGAAGAAGAAGGTGGACGAGGACGAGGAGGAGAAAGAGGTGGAAAGGATCAAGGCCAGGACCCCAGAGAAAAGCATCTGGTGACCAGAGCTCTGGTTTGGATGAGGTTGACATCCCTTGGCATTGCTGAGGACCATGGGAGCCACCAG
Source organism: Castor canadensis (assembly GCF_047511655.1). NCBI lineage: Eukaryota > Metazoa > Chordata > Mammalia > Rodentia > Castoridae > Castor > Castor canadensis. Next base: position 152,725,288 of record NC_133392.1, on the reverse strand, counting down.
CTGCATCTCTGGTGGGTTCCAGTTAAAGCCCCTTGTGTACAAACTGGGACCTGTGAGCACAGATGACAGGGGCTCTCACTCGCCCCTGATGCTCCTCCATCATCAAAAGTGACTCCTGACATGAATGGGGTGCAGTTGGATAGAAGGAATAACTTCCGTTCTGTAGCAAGGAGGACGACTTTGGCTACAACACTTAATTGTGTATTTCCAAATAGCTAGGAGAGGATATTGCATACTCCCAAGACAAGGAAATGATAAATGTCTGAGGTGATAAATATGCCAATTACCCTGATATGATCCCTACATACTGTGTACATGTATTGAAATACCACATCATACCTCAGAAATATGTGCAAGTATTATATATCAATTAAATTTGGGGGCAGTACTGGTATTTGAACTCTTGGCTTCACACTTGCTAGGCAGGTGCTCTGCTACTTGGGCCATTCCTCCAGCCCTCAATTATAATTTTTTAAATGACTCCTAGATATGCAGGAAGAAGACTGGTGTTCACTCAAGACCAGCCATGAGTCCAGCCTTGAACTGAACAATGAGCCCTCATTCCCTTAGTCCTCCCCACACACAGGGGGGGCACATGGCCTCAGCCCCACACTTCAGGTGATGAAACAGAAGCTTGAAGAAGTCAAATGTCTTGGCAGGAGGCACAGAGTCAGGGATGTGAGTGGCTTAGACACAGCACAGTGTTGGCACCCTGCATCTCTCTGCTGCTGAAGCCTGTGCCCAATCCACCGCCAAAAAGCTTCTGTCCCTAAGTCTTTCTTCAGTTAAACTCAGTCCTGTCTTTACTTTGACACTTTTTCTTCCCCCTTTGTTTGTGCTCAGAGTCATCATTCTTCTCTCTCTGGTTTGGGCAAGTTCTGGAAACTTCCCTGAGCTTTAGTTTCCCCACCTGTAGAGTGGGGACGGTGAGAGGATCTATGACATAGGTTCTTGCGAGGGTTCCAAAGCTTCCATCCTCAGACACACCTGATGGGTATGGCTATAAAAATAACAATTGTTTTATTAGTTAGGATTATGTCATGTTGGTCATTTCAACAAATGCCACCAGGGCTTAGCACAATAAAGGTTTATTTCCTGATCATTTCACAATGTCATGGTGGTCAGTGGAGAACATTGTTGCCCTTGGGAATCAGAGTTCCAGCCATTTCCACTGAATAGTTCTGTCATCTCCTGGCAGGAGCACATGGTGGAGGAGGTCTGTTCACTTCCTGGAGGCCGGTGGGGGGGGGGGAGAAAGAGAGAGAGAGAGAGACACAAAACCAGGGTCCTGAAAGCCCCTTCAAGGCAAGGGCACATGCCTAATTACCAAACTTCCTTCCACCAGACACCACCTCCTTAGGAACCTCCTAAGGTTCCACAACCTCCCAGAAAGCTCCAGAGGCTGGTGACAAAGACTTTAGCACACAGGCCTTCAGGGACATTTAAGATTCAAACCACAACAACCCAACACAGGATTTCAGAACCATGATCACAGAGAGGCATTTCCCACTGTCATTTGATCTGGGTTAATTGGTCCTAGGACTATTCACATTTTGAAACAAGACATAAAGAAAAAAAGAGGAGGGGAGGTGCAGAAGGGAGAGACGGGGGCTTCCGGCAGGTGGTGGCCTCACCCTTTCCGGTGAATTCCAGTGGAGATTTTGGTGGCACTCTGTTCCTTCTTCTCTCGTCTCTGTGTGAAATGGAAACTTCTAGATCAGGGAGGCCACTGCCCATCCTCCTTCTGGTCTGCATTCTGGGACTTTCTCCTGCCCATACTGCAGCCTCTTTTATCCTCCCTCCCCACACTGCTGAGAGAGAGAGAGAGAGAGAGAGAGAGCTCTTTGACATACAAAGTAGGCTTTCTTATCAGTGGGCTTTCTTTGATTTCATGGACCCTTCACTAACTAGACAGCCACATGCAGGTGTACAGAGTCTACAGCTGTTATCAACACTGAACACCTGCCAACATTTGATAAGTGGTTTCTATGGGCAAAGAGTCATTATGTTCCTGTAATAGGGGGGCAGCACCTATTTTTGGTGTAAGCCATTTCATTTTTGGAGTTTATAAAATATCTCAACAGGCAAGACCCTCAAAAAAGACTCCCCACCTAAAAAAAACTAAAATCTGTCTTCTATCTAATCTGCCTGTGTGCATTTTTCTAAGCCCCTGGTTTTCTAATTAGGGGAAAAGGAAGAAGTTTTATTCCCATGCCCATTATGGCATGTGACCATGTTTCAATTATATTTTTCTTTGGGCTGGATAAGGGTAATGAATAGATCTTTATCAAATAATTTGATAGACTTTGTTATATCCAGCAACTCACACTAATAAGATGCGCTTGGCACCTTGCCTGTGTTTGAAGTTCTCGGCAACAGCTGCAGAAAGTCAGAAAGAGGCTCCCAGAGGTCAGCCCCAGGGTTTTCAGAGGTCAACTCCAGGGCTTCTAGTCTTCATCTCCATGTTGTTTTGCAGAGGTTGCTTTTGTTGGCAACTTAAGTCGAAGCCCCCTATTGGTCTCCTGTGCAAAGGGGCAATGATGACCATGACGAACTCAGGTTAGGCTCAGAAATCAAATGGTCAAAACACAGTCCTTTAAATTGCCGGTAAAGTACATAGTGATCTCCCCTAGAGTGGGAACACATCACTCCTTATGACTAAGCACCAAGTACAGTACTAGGAGATTTGTTTTGTGAATTTTGATGCATGTTTATATGGTCATGCAGTCACACTTACTGGGTCAGCAAGAGAAGACTCACCGCTGATACTGATAATAGAACAGCACAGGTAATTCTGCTACCTTGCACTGGGTGTGGAATGGGCGACAATTTGACTTGCAATCAGATTGCTCTATGCTTCTGTCCATCTGTGTCATACTGATGCAACTGAAGTCACCAGCGAATGATGTGTGATGTGACTTTTACAATGATCACTTTGTGACACTGGGCTAAATCCTCTACAAATGTAAGTTATCATTTTATCTTCCTAAGAACCTGGTAAATTAGAGAAAAACATGTCCATTTTGGGGCAAGCATATTGAATCAATGAGAGACTGAATAATTTGCTCAATCGAGTGGGGAGCACTTGAACCATGTGCCCCCAAAGTGTGGCCATGATGTTGGGCCTCCTGTGAATCATCACAGGTAGCCCTACCCTAGATAAGAAAATGCCAGAACACTCTAAGCCCAGGAAGGAAGCTAGGTTTTCCTTCCTTGTGTAAATTATAATCTCTTGGTTCCAGCTTCTCCCTCCCTTAAGGGTCTGCACTCGTTAGATCCTAAATAAAATGCCCAATGCTCTTTAAGCTCAATTCCCAGAGTTCCCTCTTGTGAATACAAGACCTCTTTCTTCTTTTCTATGCTGGGGGCTCAGGAAGGATGAGGTGGTCAACCCTATATTTAGCGGATGGTCTTTTGCAACAAATGTAATCACAAATCACCCTGTTGCTCCTCGTGTTCCCAAAGATGAGCCGAGTGACTTCAACCACACTGAATTTTTAATAATGTACACTGGTATCAGAAAACAGACACCCTGTCCTCACTGCCCCCAAACTTCTAAATAATGAAGTAATGGTCTAAGTCCTCCCTGAAATTACAAGCAAGGGCGAAGGAAGAGAAGACAGGGGCAGAAGAGGAGCAGAGGAAGGAGGCGGAGTCCCTGTGGCCACCCTGCCTCCGAAGTCTGCCTTCAACTCATGCTAAGACATGGCGGAGGAAGCCACTTTGGCTCTCCCTCAGGTCCCTAAAATCTTGCTCTGGAACCAGGAACCTCATCAAGCACACCAAACCTCCACTTCATCATTGGTACAGTGGTAAAAATAATAGCGTGCACCCCAAGAATGGGCGGGGGATTAAGTGGGAAAGCACATGTAGTAGATATAGCACAGAATATTTCTCTCCCCATGAAACATTCCCCATCTTTCCTACTGAAGCCTGTTGTGAATTCATTTGCAAGATCCAGAAAGACACACACAGTGCCTTCTATTTCCTTTTGGTTTTTTGGCAGCACTGGGGTTTGAACTCAGGGCCTCATGTTTGTTAGGCAGGTGCTCTACCACTTAAGCCATTCTGCCAGCCCTTCTTTGTGATGAATTTTTCAGCACAGGGTCTTGCAAGCTATTTACCTTAGGCTGGCTTTGGAGATCCTCCTGATCTCCGCCTCCTAGGTAGCTAGGATTACAGGTGTGAGCCACGGGCGCCCGGCTGCCTTCTATTTCTTTACCCACTCCTACCCTTCCCACCCCTGGCCCAAATGGTATAATTGGAGTCCTTGCAACAGACAAAATCCATTATTGACAAACTCAGTGATTGACATGGTGGAGGCTATATCAATCCTCAGAAAGCTCGTCCTGATGTCTCAGGTCCCTTCTGCTAGGATTTATCCTTACTTGCTCGTGTTCCACCGTGGCTGTAGCATATGTCTTTATTTTTTTAAACAGCCTCAAAAAGAAGGGGAAAGGACAAGAAATATTTTAAAAAATTAGACAAATTGGTGTAAACCTAGAAATTTCTATGAAACACAGAGACGGAAAGATAAAAAGCTTAACAACAAGGGATGGAGAGCCTGCGGGATCTCGAGATGAGCCACCTACAGAACTGAAATGACTTTTTGAGGAATATTTCAATATTATTACCTTTTTTTAAGGATGGAGTTCAACTATAATTCTGGGAGAGGGACTCTTGCTATTTGTTTAATGGAGAATCTTTATCAGGGAGCGCCCAGTGCATTGGCAAGTTGAGCTGCTCTGCCTCAGAATATTAAATTCATTACTCAAGAGCTTGATCTCCTGGCAGCGGGTGGGGTTGTCATCAGGCCAGGCTGGGCTGAAGTCCTGGCTCTGCCACTTTGTGGCTGCAGAGCCTCATGCAAGTTGCGTTTGTCCTTGGAATCTCTCCAGGAATGTGGGAAGTCACCATCTTCCAGGAATATGAGAGAGTTCAATGACTTAATAGAAGTAAGAAGGCCTAAAGTTGCTACCTGCATGATAAATGGTCAAAAAAATGTCTACTGCTGGTGTTGGAGTTTGGATTCTGACAGCAAAAGGCAAAATAGTTCTGAATCCATGAAGCAGAGGGGAGAAGCAGTAATGGGAGGGTAGAGAAAGGTGGGGAGACCTGAAGGTCACTAAGTTATTGACAGGTCAGGTGACCTACCAAGCAGATGAACCAAGGGGAGGCCACAACTTGAAAGAAGCCAAGACTACACAAGCAAGTCGTTTGTGCTCAGAGAGGAGTGATTGACGGCTCCCAGACCCAAGTGCATCAGAGCCCTCAGGGTTGCACCCTCCTCAGGCATCAGACCCTAAAGGGGTGCTGTGATTGTTAGTGCAGTGCCTGCCCAGGGACAGTCTGTCCCAGATGTGCACAGCTGTGAGCCCCCGGGGCGCAGAGCCCAGTGTTCTGTGGGAGGCACATTGTGCACTCCTCCCTCCCCACTGTGGCTGACGGAGCCCAGCACAGGCCCTCACTGTGCTGAGCTGGGACGGTGGCCACAGCACAGAGACGGGCACATGATATCCCCAGGTGCCCCCTTTTAACTGTCCAACCCTCTGTGAGAAGCCTTTCCCTTTCAGTCTCAGGAACATCCGATCCCCTTCCCCTGGTGGCCTGGCAAGGTCACAATGGCCTGGCTGTGGTTCAGGGGCCAGCTGCAGGAAGCCCATTCATTGCGCGAGTCTGGGGTTATCAGCCTTGGCAGAGGAGGTGAGAATCCTAGACACGAGGCAGTCATTGCTTCCATTAATGATGCTCTTCCCCTCCCCCTCCACCCATCACAGGTGCAGAACTCACAGAGGCTTTTAGACCTGCACCACCTTCCTGACCTCAGGAAGGCTCTGGAGAAGCTAGTTCTCAGTGACTTCAGCCCACTTCACTTTCCACAGTGTCTTTGGGTGACCTTGAGCTTGTCAACTGGGTCCAGGAAATGTGAGAGCTGCAGTCTTCTCCCCTTGAACGCACAAATGCACCGTTACCAAGCTAATGTTTTACAGAAGCACACAACAAACGGAGTTTTCTTTAGAAAAAGGGAAAATATTGCCGATTTTTTTATTTCCTCCTACTTTCTGGGTTGGCTATTGTCACCATTCCTGATTTCTATGCTACTGAAGCTAGTGTTTCCTGTGTTTGACAAATGTTCAGGACATCTCTGCCTTTCTTTGTCTCTCTATTGATTTATTCATTCCACAGATGTGCACTGATGTCTCGTGATGTGCCAGGCACTCTTCTAGATAACTCAGGACACAGCCTGAACAAAATAGACGTGTATCATCACCCTTGTGAAATAGAAGTGCTACTCAGGAGGCAGACAGTAAACAAAAGGAGCAAGGAAAGTATGCAGAGCCTCGGAAAGAGTGAGTGTCCAGAGAACATGAATCACTCTCACAGAGGGACGTTGGACTGGGCATTTGAGCAGCAATTGAAAGAGGTGAAGGAGCCATCCACAGAGCACTACGGGCAGATTAGACAGCAAGTGCAAAAGCCCTGAGGCAGGAACATTTAATTATCAGGCAACTAGCTGGCTGGAGCAGAGTGAGCCAAAGGGAGCATGGAGAGGAACCAGCAAGGTCTTGTAGAATCAGGGTCAAGTTTGCAGCTGGTTGGAGATGCCATTAACTAGGGTCCACCCGAAAGAGGGCCCGACCCCTAGCAATAGCTCCAGTCTTTGTGTGTGGTACCATTGAATTAAGGACACATTCTGGCTGGCAGACACAAGGCTTATCAGCTGCCCATCTCTGTGTAGCACAGAGCAGGTGCTCCTTTCATGTGAACACACAGTGTGCTGCATACCTTACAGTCCCTGCTTTTAATAACATGGCTGGGGAAGGAGTAACATAAGAGCCTTTTTCTCTAAGTTGCTGACCCATTCAATAGAATCATTCCAAGTTGTTTAAGAAAGTAGGGTCAGGCTGGCTTCCTGAGTTCAAATCCTGGATCTGCCACTTACTACTGTGCTGTAGTAGAGTGTGCACTTCATGAAAATGCGTTAAAGGAAAAACGAGGTCATGGATTTCGAAGGCATGGCACGGGGTTATAAATCAGGAAATTTCTGATTTGATAACCTGTTGTTTATCATCTAAAGCCTTGGTTTCCCTGTTCAATGCTCTTCCCACTGTCAGTCAAGGACCTGTGTTAAGATACACCAGGTCCACAGTGGCTCATGCCTGTAATCCTAGCTATATGGGAGGCTGAGATCAGGAGGATCACAGCTTGAGGCCAGCCTGAGCAAACAGTTCACAAGAGCCCATCTCCAAAATAACTGAAGCATAGCACACTAGAGGTGTGCTTTAAGCAGTACAGCACCTGTTTTGCAAGTGCAAAGCCCTGAGTTCAAACTCTGATCCCACTGGGGGAGAATAAAAAAGATATACCAAATCCTCAGGACGGAAACTGGACCATTGTGTGATGTGTGATTTTGCCTCTGTTTTCTCAACTGTGATCTGCTGTGTGGTCTTTCGCCCAGCCTGCACCCCACCATTTTGTGCTTCTCCTCTGGTGAGGTACCTGACCCTTTTGCAAACACCTGCAAGGTGAAACTCACTCCTTCCACTTGCTCTCTGAGTCCAGGTTGGGCTCCTCTTCAAAGGTTGCTGTCTCTGTGGAAGTTTTCTGTGATCCCCAGCTGCAGCTTAAATGAAACCTTCTGGAAGTTCCATCTTGGCTGTATTGTCACCAGTGTCCCCCTTTCTCAAGCAGGCCTAGAGGCCACCAGCAAGAATCTCAGAGCTGGGGTCTACCCCACTCCACTCCCTGCTCATCTGTGTGGACATTATCAGAGACTCACCAATGTCCCCAAATGGTGACAGACAAGTGGTACATGTCATGCTTTTAGGGGCATGTAGAAGAATATAAAGATATTAGAAGAAGCGTGTTTATTTAACATGGATTAGGAAAAATATAACAAGCACATCAAACCAATAATTCAAATTTTTTAAATTAAATTTGTACAAGAAAAAGAAAAGTTAAATTGCTTTAATGAACATTACTCGAATCCTGCAAAACGGTACATAGCTAGGGCAAAACCCACTCATGACGAACACGTGGAAAGACATCCCCAGATAATACACACCCCATATCGAGCAGATTGGCATTACAGCTTTTAAAAGTTTAGACTTTTCTGCACACAGCACATGGCTGTCATGTTAGCTGTGTCACCTGCACTTACTTTGCTCACTAAATTCTGCACGTGAGCCTGGTTGTAACCTCATTTTATAGTGTGGAATTCAGTTGCTTAAGGTGGGTCACCTGCCTTGGCCACGGTCCAATGTCATTTCATCCTGGAAGGACCCCCATGATAAAACTACTTTAAATCTCTGTTCAAAAACCTTGTTAAGGCTTCTGTTCAAATTTATTGTTTGAAACCGTTCTGTACTAAGAAACAGAGGCCTTCCTGAGAGCCGTTTCCCAAGCTCTCTCTGTAAGGCTGTTCAGGCTCGTTGTAAATTGTTCTTTCCTTGTTCCAGGAGTCATGATGGCATCTCAGCCAGCACCTGGCTTGTAGCAAGAGGTAGAAAATGGCTCTTGAGAGGGAGTTTCTTGTTCCTCTGTAAAATCAGGGTAGAAATTTACTGCCTGCTGCACAAACTCTGTGTAACACTCTGTAACCTGTAAAGTTCCTACCTTGTGATTGTGACTTTCATTTCTAAGTCAAATCAAGTGGGGGTGCGCTGTGTGTCTGTCTGTGTGCATGTATATATCAGTTTTTAACTCTATGAGCTGATTCAAACACCACTATTTATAACTTTTATTCTGAGTTTGGGGGGGAGCCCCACTTAAGCATCCCAAAGCATTTTACCAAGTCCTTTGTGGCTGTGTAGAGCCCAACCCTGTTGCCCCAGGTTCCTTTAAGCCACATTTCTGGACCCCTGTAGGACTATTATACATGGAGCGGAGAAGATGAACTGATGTAATACAAATGACAGCTAATTACCAAAATCAGTTCTTGTAACAACTCAAAAGAGGATCTGGGTTTAAATGAGGTAGACAAGCGGGGTGGTGTGTTCCTCGTTTTCATACAGTGAACTGAAATGTCACCAGGGCGTGCTCCCAGCTGTCAGCTTCTAATCTAATTAGACAGGATAATTGGGGAGGCAGAGCCTGCTGACAGCTGACAAACATATTACTCTAATTTCATTTGCTCTGATGTGACTGTGGCCATGACTAGCACCTTGTCCCTGTGTCAGCCAGGAAGGCTTCTGAGTTCAAGGACAGGTGCTGGCTGTTTTGGGATGGCTTCTGGGTTTGGAGATTGTTGCCGGAGGGTGCTGGGAAAGTGGGTGGGGGGGCAAAGGAAGTGCTATCCAAACACTTAGGACAAGTTAACAGAAAGGAGAACTTGTGAGTGGACGAGGTAAAAGAATTGCTCACTATCCTAGAGTATGTCTTTTGCGACTTTTGAGGCTATGAGACCACAGCTTGCATTCATAAAATGCTACTTTGCGGAAAACTGCTGATATGACTAGCTAAGAGTGTCTTTCAACTTGAGCACATTCTCTCATCTGGAAATCCAAAATCAAAATCCCAAACATTTTGGGCACAGACATGATGCCACAAGTGGAAAACTCCACATCTTGAAATCGTGTTCCATTTTCAGAATTATTCAAAAGATTATGTAAAATTACATCCAGGTCATGTATATAAGGTTACGTGAAGTACAAATGAATTTTGTGTTCAGACTTGAGTCTCATCTTCAATATATTATTATTATTTATGTACAAGTATCCCCCCCCAAAAAAAATTCCAACTCCCAAACACTTCTGATCCCAAGCGTTTTGGATAATGGGTACTGAACCTATCCACACTACCTACCACCTTTTAAGTTATCATCGGCAAGGCCTTTGTGCCACCAGGATGCTCTGGATGGGTCTTCTAGCTACGTGACCTGGCACAGCAGCAGTTTCTTGCCATCTTGGCTATTAACTATCTTTAAGACTCTGCCCTACGTTCTACTGCCACTGTTGCAAACTACCACAAATTCAGTCCTATAGATAGGTTGGAAGCCAGGATGCAGGTTGACTTGATGGACTCCACTGTGCAGAGTCCCCCACAAGGGACAAACCAAAGGTCCCCAGAGCTATGTTCCTATGGAAAGTTCCAGACATGAGTCTTCCACACTCATACATGGCATTGGTCAAATTCAGCCACTTGCACTTATAGGACTGAAGCTTCATTTCCTTGGTGACTATCCACCAAGGGTTGACCTTGCTCCTGGCCACCACCTGCATTCCCTCTCATGCATCCACACACCTATTACAGCAAAGGCAGGTCAAAAACTTGTCATTCTCCAAATCTCTGTAACCCCATCTTCTGCCACACGTCTCTGACTCCAGCCAAAGACAGTTCTTGGCATATTTACACTGATAAACTTAATTTAGCAAATGCTTTCTTTCCCATAAATAGCACAAAGTTGAATTTTGCCCCAGGCATCATGCCAGCTACCATTCATTATTTCAAATTAGTGGGCTCAAAATAATGAAGTTGTACAAAGTCAGAGAGAGGCCCAAAGGATCATGGGTGAAGGAATCTGGCCTCGTAAACTCTGTCACTCCTGTAGGCTAACCGTTTGGGGCTCTGGCACGGTTTAGTCAATCATACGTGATAGCTTGGTTATATAGAAAAGGCACCATGATTGCTACAGGACCTGCACGTCATTACAACAGTAATGGGTTTGGACAAGGACCCTGTAAACTTGAGGGCGAGGGAGGCTGCTGGCTGCATACCGAGTCGTGCAGCAGTGATAAACGTGGAAAAACTAATGTCCTGGAGCAGCTGCCTCAAAATACACTCCAGTGACCCTGAGTGTCATCTGGTGTAGACAGAGGATGTTTCCTTACATCAGTGCTCAACCCTGGAAGATTTGAGAGGCAACCACCTCACCCCAGTCCCAGGCAGAGAATCAGAAACATAACATCAGTGTGGAATTCCTATGCCTTTTCCCCAAATAATGCAATTTTATTTCACATGTTTCCAAGCATACTGTGCCTCAGGAAGGAACAGATGCAGGGAGTGATTGGCTAATCCATCAAAGATGGCACTGAGGCAAACAGGACCAGAACTCAGGACTCCAATTTGCAGATAGAGGAGGATGCTCTCTAGTGAGACTTACTAGCAGGTGATCTGCCCATTTCCTTCATTTCCATTTCCTTCTCTTGGTGACTCAATCTGCAAGAGCTAGTCTGACAGGCCTCTGCAAAGGGAACACCTGCCAAGTGCTTCAGACTGGAATTTATCTAGTCTGGCCCCTCCCTGAGGTGTTGCTTCTTTTAAACCAAAGATGCCATCTTTGAATCATGCCCTTACTTAATGAGAATGGCTTCCTTTTCCTCAGTGCCTTTGTGCATGGATGGATGAAAGGATGGATGGATGGATGGATGTATAGACAGATGGATGGATGGATAGATAGATAGGTATATAGATGGATGGATGGGTGAATGGATGGATGAGTATAGAGGATAGTTATAACAATGTACCTTTACCTATATCTGGTTGGGATGTTAACCTTAACCATGCAGCCAAGATGCAATCCCATCAAGATTACTGGCACAGCTATTGCACTGCAAATGTACAGGTCAAAAGAACAGCACATTTGCTTTAGGAAGAAATATAAGCAAATCTTATATATAATTTTATCTGTCTCCATGATTAAAAGAACAAAAGAAGTAATACCAAGGAAAGCTACCATGCATTTGCAGCCTTAATTCTTCTGGACACATAAACCATTTTGGTATTCTTTGAATGACTTCTCTCTTTTCCATGGAATCCAAACCCTGGTTCCATGGTTACATATTATTCACCAGACTACTGCTAGAAGATGATGGGAAATTGGTGCCATACCTCCTTTACTACCACACACAAACACATGCACACTCTTAGCATGATAAGCAATGTCCGGTGTCACTGTGTTCATGACCAAGGAGAATATGGTGGGGGTGGGGTGCTCAGCGGAAGCCATGAGTTCTGCAGAGTCCTCACTCAGCAGCAATAGTCTCATCTTGATCGCTATTTGATAGCTATTCATCTCACTACGAGTCCTTCACAAAAGTAGGGCAACTATTATTTCTGATTGTCACAACAACCTGTCCAGTAGAAATTACCATTCCATTGTTCAAATGAGGAAACCTAGCTCAAGTTCACAAGTAAATAGGGTACTGACTCAAATGCCACCTCCTTGCTGACAGTTTTTGAGCTTTTGGGTTGGGTCACTGCCCATTTCTTGATGACATTTTAATACTTGTGCACCTCTCTCTATGGCATCCAAATGGTTGACTGACATCTGGTACCCAAGCCCAAGTCATCCTTTGCATCTGGGCACAAGGGACCCAGTGATTCGTACATGAGTCATGCAGTAAATTCTCACTGAATGAATGAGTGGCCTGTCCCTGTAATCTCAGCTACTCAGGAGGCAGAGATCAGGAGAATCGAGGTTTGAGGCCAGGACAGGCAAAAAGTTAGTAAGACTCCTTTGCAACCAATAAGCTATGCACATATAATCTCAGTTAGGTGGGAGGCCATAGATGGGAGGATCACAGTCTGAGTTCAGCCCCAGGCAAAAACATGAGACGGTACTTGAAAGCAAAAAGGGATGGGAGTGTGGTTCAAGTTGTAGAGCACCTGCTTAGCAAGCACGAGCCCTGAGTTCAAATCCAAGAACTGTCAAAAAAAAAAAAAGACCACAAACCTATGTTTAACAAGCTTTTCCATTGTTGAAAATACAGAGAAAAATTCCTCTCAAGCAAGGAAAAATCTAGACCTCTATCTTTTTGCTCCCACCCATCTACAACATTTTTCTCATCTGCTTTCATAAAAATAATTATCTTTTTTCATGTATTTATATGTATTTTGATATACATAAATAACCCTTGGAGATGGAAGATAATTTAAAAGGTATTCATGTTTTCCACAATCAAAATTAAATTAAAAGTAGTCTCTTTCCATTACTAGTTGCCCCCTCTTTACTCTCATCTGTGATATTCAACCCCCATTCCTGAGTCCTGAGCAGAAAGGCGTTTGTCTGTTCTCGGGGTGTCTGCATTGGGAGTTATCCTCATTCTCTTCATTCAGTAACTACTAGTTGTGCACCTAGATTGTTCAGCTCTGGGCTATCATGGGGGGCTAAATAGACTGATAGTCTGCCTTCCCAGAGCTTATAGTCTGGTGGAAGCAGGAAGGGCTACTCACCTCCTATGTGGGACCCTGTGCAAAATGCAAACACAGGGCCCTGTTATGAAGAATGTCACAATGGTGACCACAGAGCATTAAGCCAAGCATGGGGCCCTGTACAACTGCAAAGGCCATGCATCCAGGAAGCCAGCCCAGGGTGGAGGAGACAGATATTAATATGTACACAAATCTATAATCACAGTTGTGATTAGTAGGGGCGCTGTGAGAGACCCAAGATAGGCTCTTCAGTGCTCCACTGCACCAACATTGTCATGCATAGAAGACATGCTCCAAAAAGTGTTTAATTAATTGATAGTTTCAAGTGCCCTGACATTACAGAAGGCATTTCCACTGGTCACCATGGAAAATATAGTAGATCGTCATACTAAAAACAGCTAAACGATATCAATGTGCTCTTAGAGGAAGCCCTTCTTGCATGCGTGTCCTTGAGCCACCAGGTGGTCCTGTGTGTTATAAATGTATTCCGTTATGTTTCTGATGAAGAAATCCAGCTTTGAGGGGTTGGGGAAAGGCCACCTGGCCAGTAAGTGGTGAAAGCCAGAAGCCATTTCCCGTTAAGCCTGGACACTGGGCCACCTGCTGCATGTCTCCTCAAGGCCAAAAGCAGTCGTCTAATCTCTCTCCATGCCCAGTCATGCCTCATCTTTCAGAGGTTCTCAAATGTATTATTTTGATCTAGTTAAATTGGGTCAGCCCACATTTATTGAGCCCAGTACTTGCTCTGTGTAAGTACTGCAAACCTCCCACATACTTGCAATCAAGCGAGACCAATGCAGCTTGTTGATAAACACCTGGATGCTGGTGGCTACGTCTGCTTTATAATAGGAGGTTGCAAAGATTAGAGAAGGTAATGCAAACTAAGCATCCCTAACCAGGAAAATCCTAAATCCAAAGTGCTCCAAAATCCAAAACATTTGAAGCTCCAACATGACACCCCAAGTGGAAAATTCCACACTTGACCTTATATGACAGCTTGCAATCAAAACACAGGTACAAATAAATATTGTATAAAATTATCTTCAGGATAGTGTCTATGGAACATAAGTGGATTTCATGTCCAAATTTGGGTTTCAGTCCCATGAGATGTCATTATGTCTATGCAAGCACTCCAAAATCAGAGAAAATCTGAAATACTTCCGGTCCCAAGCATTTTGGGTTAGGGATGCTCAGCCTGTATACACAAAGAGGTTTTCAGAATGTTTGGCACAAGCTAACTGTGGTAGTGGAGATATTCTGATTGTACCCAAAGCCCACTGCAGTACCTCACTCATTGGGAGTAGATATTCTCTCAAATTTATGGTTTGAAGTTCTTCTATAATCGATTTTGAAACCAGGAGGATTTTTGTGGAGGATGAGAATGACGGCAACAACACAGTCAGTAATGGAGCTACCAGTGTGTAGAAAAGAAGAAATTAAATGGCACACAGAGGGAGGAAGGACTTAACGAAGCAAGGCAAGATGGGGAGGGAAGGCAGAAACCCTACGCTGTGCTCTCGCCTCTGTTTTCGAAGGTGAGGCATTACCTGTGGGTGATTATTTCCCTCTCCTGTTGGCTTTCAACTTGAAGTTTAATGGGATGATGATATATATGTATATATAAGACCATGAAACCAGAATTTGACCTGCTAGGTTAATAAACACAAGCAGTTACTGTAACTCACAAATTTCAGGTCCCAATTTTCACAGCCGGGTTGCAGGCATTAATTAGAACCAGTGTTACAAATCACAGCATTTTGGAATGCCTGCAATGTTTAAATTATCAATGGTGTTGCCACCTTAATTTAAAAAAGCAGTTTCCATCATTTTTCAAAGAAGAGTACAGTAAGCCAGAATAACTCTCTCTCTCACGCTCACAGTCATTAATGTGCAAGGAGCAAATGAAAGTTTTAATGTCTTTCAGTGTGTCGGAGCACAAATTATCAGTCGAGGTGCTGAAGCTGCCTCTGCCCATTACACAGTACGGAATAATTAAGGAGATATTTTTATCAGTAAATCTTTGCTTTGGCTGGCTTCTCTCTCTCTCTCTCTCTCTCTCTCTCTCTCTCTCTCTCTCTCTCTCTCTCTCTTTCTCTCTCTCTCTCCCTCCCTCCCTTCCTCTCCTCCCTGCCTCCTTCTCTCCCTCTCTCTCTCAATTTTCAACAGGGTTGATTTTGCCCCATGGAGTGAAAACTGATTCTTAGGAGGGAGGACTTGGATATTACAACTTCATGGCCCTCCAATGGACCACATGGGGCTAGACAGATATGTAGTATATTTATAGGATTAAAATTTCATGGGAGGGGGTGATGACTAGAATGTCTAAAGATTCCTTGAGGGAGGGTGATAATGATAAAAAAAAAGATTGCTCTAGCAGGATGGGTTTTGAGCACTTGTCTTAGAATCATCTACCTAGTTTGTGACCAAGAATATATCTTAAAATTTTTTAAATGGCATTATTCTAAGGAAATAGGAAGGTAGACTTGGTGGGGGGAAGAAAGGAGACAGAAATAAAAAGTGTTCACCAACCAGTCAGCTGGTAGCATCCTGCCAGGGATCCAGAAGAAGCTTAGGCTGTGAGAAACAAATAAATGTCAGAGGACATTTATTTGGTAGACACGTGTGGGTGGAGTCAGAGAAAGAAAAAGTTATGGGGGCTGGAGAAAAGAAATGAAAAGCTCAGCGAGAGGTGTTCTGGGAGATCACATGTGGTTTAAAACTGGGAAGTAGAGTGTAGACAATAGAGAACAAAGTTCATTGGCAAGTGCTCGCTAGGGAAGGTTGGGTAGTGGGTGATGGGGAGACATGGGCTCTGAAACCTCTTGAGTTTCTCCAAATTGTTGGGGATATTTCCAGTGCGACCGGCTTGAACCCTGTGTTCATCTCCAATTGACTACCTTGCCACAGATGTGGACGACCCAGTCCTGCTGTGAGCCAGCCTCACTCCACTCCTGTGAGAGAAAATTGGGGGAAAGGGGGGTCCCCAAGGACAATGAGGATGCACCATTACTAAAAGAACAGAGAATGGATGCTGAGAAGTAAAGCAAAGGATGGTGGCCAAGGCGTCCTACAGAGCTGCGTTCTAAGCTCGGCAATGGGATTGTGGACACCGGGAGCAAAATACTTCCCATTCCTGAGCCGCGATTCCATTAAATGCCTTAGCTATGAGTGCTGACAGAACGCACGAGCTAGGATTCCTGTGCAGACTAAATGATGTACTGAGGTAACACACCCGGCACACAGTCAGTTCTCAGTAAGCGTGATTCCTCCCTCTGGCTGAGGAATTCTGTGACCACGGGAACATGGTTTCTATTGATTAATTCATCCACAATATGCAATTGAATGAATCAGTGATGAAATTCATAATCTGTTAATTGTGTGTCTTCAATGAGCTTATTAACTCACTAATCCCACACAGGGTTACTTTTTCTCTCCTCTCTCATATCCCTCTTTTTTGCTGGATGCTAAAAGGCACCCATATATTCCCATCTTCCCTTCAATGCCTTTTTGATTGCACTCTGATTTTTTTATTTGCTCCCTCCCACCTTCAGCTGAATAGAGCCTGGTAATGACACAGTTAGCCAGGAAAATGGAGTACAGCCTTTAAGGACTAAAGTATCTCCAGGTGCAGTAAAAAAGGTCCATTGCTGAGTTACTTTGCCAGGGCTATGGAACAAAGTCCCTCAGTCTGGAGGGCAATAGCCACAGAAGTGTGTCTTCTCACAGTCTGGAGGCTAGAAGTCTGTCAGGGTAGTTTCTTCTGAGGCTTTGTTCCTTGTTTGCAGATGGCATCTTCTCCCTGTGTCTTTATACGTGTCCTTCTGTGTGTATCTGTGTCCTGAATTCCCCTTTTGATAAGGACACCAGTCATATCGGGTTGGATTCCACTCCAGTGACCCCATTTTACCTTGGTTATTTCATAAAGACTCTCTACAAATACTCAGGTACTGGGGGTTAGGACTTCAATGTATGGATTTTTTTTTTCTGGGGTGAGGGAAGCACACACTTCCAACCCATGACAGGCATTAATAAGTCACGGGCCTGTGACCAAGGCTCTTTAACCACTCAGCTGTGATTAAAACTCTTGGATACAGGAATCTAAAGCCCACTGAAGCCAACACGGTAGCAAGTGTTCACTAAGGAGTCACATGGCACCATCTCTGAGGCAGAAACTGAAAATTCTGCCTTGAGTTCTAAGGACTGCAACATGGCTTTTCTCTCCATGTTATTATATATTCTCATTCTCTCTCTCTCTCTCTCTCTCTCTCTTTCTCTCTCCTCTACTTACACAGAGTCCCATAAAGCAATCAGTCCCTGTCAATATCAGTCAATATCATCTTTTCATCACTAAAAATTATCAATCTCTAAGTCTTAAATTCTCAACAAAGAAAATCTGATTTGGTCGTTGGCCAGCTCTGATTGGTTGACATTGAATCAGGTGCCCATTTCTGGTCCAATCAGAACCATAGGAGAGCAAGGCTATATGATGCAGAAGAGTTTTTCAGGCCAGTCCACTGGGCAAGTCCTGAGGCAGGAATTCTCATGCAATGGGCTGTGGAATGAACAGATACCCCAAAGTGTGTGCACAGCTTGGCATCTCGATTAGGACAAGAAAGCCCTAGCATCTCACTTGTAAAGCAGACATAGCAATACATACTTCATGAGCCTTTCTAAGGAATAAATGAAATAATGAGGGGCAGAATTCTTCGAGGATCCAAAGAATGTAAAATTTTTGTGGGGTGGATTAAGGGATTGCTAATTACTTTGTTCTATCCCTGGATTAGTTAGATTTTGACACAGGATGGCTGTTTAACAAACTGCCCCCAAACTCAGTGCCATTTACCAATAATCACCTGATCCCGTAGATCTGAGGGCCAGCTGATGGTGACTAATCCAGGCTGGGCACAGGTGGAATGGCTCTTCCCTGGTTGATTGTCACCTCCTCAAGGGACCAGTGGACGAGGCATGATATGTCCTCCTGCTGGTGGTGGCAGTAGTTCAAGAGTACAGCAGAGGCAGCTGGCCTCTCTGTGCCCAGAAATCTGTGTTTAGCTTTTTTTCCCTCTTTAAATGTTACAGTATCCTAGAACTGGGCCACAGCTTAATGAATGTCACCAGTGTGACACACCAATCATTTAGACTCTCATGCTCAAAGCTAAAATATATTCAGGATTCATGTTTGAATCTACTTCAGTGCCTAATTTTCTTAAGGACAAATTGCACCAAAAAGTAAGGGCAGAAAACTCAAAATTCTTGTGAATTTGATCAAAATTTTTCTTATTTGGTGATGTTTTAGTTGAACCTCTTATATAAACTAGAATTTTTTAAAAGGTTTCACACATAGGGATGACTGAAACTTAGAGAGATGAAATGACTTGTTCATGACCTCAAAACTAGTTCCAAAAGCATTTAGAGTTGGGCTGAATGAGACATGGATGAGACTAGATGTTGATATTCTGATCGCCCAAGGAACCACAGATTATTATTTTTTGCTTGCTTGGTGGTAGAATAACTTAGCTTAGCCTAAGGTGGTATTCAACACATCTCAGAGCCCATCTAGGAATCAAGAAATTAAACTGAAAGGCACACGTTATCAGGAAAGGAATAGACAGAAGTCACAATTGAATCACCAGATTGAGAAAAATCACTGTCCACCTGCTAGAGAGCTTTATCTCTTGATCTCCTAGCCCTAAAATTCCTTATACAATAAGGATTGACACCTGTCAATATAGACGTGTGCACCTCTGATGTCTGAAATGCTTACCTCTACTTCTCGACTGTTGAAGTTTGATTATTGACCATAACAAGATTTCTGGTAGAGGACTCAGAGTTGCAGAAGATATTAGGTAATCCTCTAATTTAAAAAGTTCAACACAGAGTAAAAGGCAAGAAAAATGCAAACACATACACAGAAAGGCAAAAATAATTTCTAATATTGCCCATCTCAAAAAGTGGTCACTACATGAAGAACCCTCTGAAAGCCAGGAGTCCAGACCCTCCTCCCTTCCTCCAGTCACTTCAGTAGTAACACCTTCCCCCACCCTCTCTTAAGTGCTCTCGTGGCCAAGTTTATCCTTTTGAAAACAAGTTCTTTCTCAAATTCAAAAAGCCAGGGAAGTATTTGGATTGTTCTCCTGGGCCCTGGTGTAAAGACTCCTCCAAGTAAAAGCACTTGGGTGAAAGAAACAGATTCAAAAAATGCAAATTATTGAAAACTCATTCTGTAGTCATAGCAGAAGCCAAACTGCGACTGCCATCAAACAAAGTTCTCCCATCTGGGAGGGCAGGAGGCTCGCATTTCCCTTTATGAATTGCTTTCCAAGACACCCGTGTGAGGGCACACGGAGCCGGCAGAACCCAATGGCTCTCACGCCTTTGTTGTCTGCTTTTGAACGTGGGTTGTGAACTACACACGTTGCCTTGGGGTTCGTATTTTTGTAAATGAACAATGAGATGAAATGGACAATCACACATCCTAATTATTACAACCCTTTTAAGTGGAAGCACTTTGTTGTATGAGATGGGAAACTAGGTCCTCTGTCGACCTCATGAGTGTCTGAAGGTTCTTTATCTCTCGCTGCTGGTTCTCAGCACCCTTCACCTTGAGCCCACCCCACCTTGCGTGGATGCATTCCTAAGCATGCCTTGTCCCTCTTTTCAAGGGCATGGAAAGGCAAACTTATCAGTGATCTTGATGTTTTAATAGAGGTCTTGATTCTCTCTCACCTTCTACATCTGTGTCACCCCGGAAGCGCCTCAGTGCACCCGTACAGAGTTGGATGCAGTAGGCTGGTTTGAGGCTTGGGAATTTGATTTGCAAAATACCTCACATAATTCTGATGAGTTGATCAGGGGTGAGGCTTTGTGAAGCACTACTTTGGTGTCTGCCATGGTTGGGATAGGGCTTAATTGTGTTATCCTGATCTTCAGTGTGGTAGTGTTAACAGATAGTGACTCCTTTAAGAGGCGAGATCTAGTGGGAGGTCCTTAGGTCATTGGGGGTGTGTCCTTGGAAGAAATTAACTCTTTCTTGTGGGAATTTGTGTCTCTCTGGCTTCCTGACACTCTATGTGATCTTTCTTCTCTCACACATCACTGTTGTTATCTATCCACCATGAGGCCCTCACCAGAGAGGAGTCAAGCTAGCACTATGTTCTTCAACCTCCAAAACTGTTCTTTATAAAGTACCAGACTCATGTATGTCATTACAGTAACAGAAAACTGACATACAGTGACTAAAGGTGGAGTCTCAGTCACCCAACCTGGGTTTGAATTGTAGCTCCATCATCTATTTATTATCCAAGATGCCTTGAGCAAGTTAATTCTCACTCCACTCTTCAATTTCCTTGTCTGCAGAACAAGGTGATAAGATGTACACTGCAGCACCCTCATGAAGCTTAGGGGAGAGCTCCTGGTGGGGTCAGCAAATGTTCCTTTGTATTCCTTTTTTTGGAGGTCGGGCTTCAACATTTTTTAAGGCTAGACTCATTTCTTATTCCAGGAGATGATTCAACAGAATAAAGTTAGCAGAAAATGGAAGGATCCTACAGGACCTTGTTTTGTTGTGTTAAATTTTTAAATAGATTGGATTTACAGAAGTGTGACAATCATGCCTGCATACATTTTAAGGAGTAACTTTTAGAAGATCACCTGTGCCAAACAACCATGTTTCCACCACCCAGTTTAATGGGATATCACTGATACCTTGATGTTGCTGTGTATCCTTCCCTAATCACACCTCTTTGCCCCCCTCAGGTAACCACTACCCAGCGTTTGCCATTTGCCATTCCAATCCATTGCCTCATTGCTTCTCAGACTATGATCCCAGAATCAACTGCATCAGTGTCACCTAGGAATTTGCAAGAAATCTGCCCTATTCTCAGAGCCCCGTCCCCAAGTAAGAAACTTACTTGAGAGAGAAGCCTAAGAATCACATTACAAGGAGATTTCTAGGTGATTGTGAGGTACACTGAGAACTACAGCCTTAAGGTAAAAACTGTGTGTATCTGTGTATGTGTGTGTGTCCTCAAACAACATTATTTAGTTTTACCTGATTTTAACTTTTATATAAATGAAGTCATTTATGTATTCTTTTGCCACTTGATATTTTCCTCTACGTTATGTATGTGAGACTCATTCATATTCATATGTGTACTTATAAACCATTAATTTTATAGCTATTTAGTATTCATTGTTGAATATATCACAATTTATTTATAACTTTTAGAACCAATAGACATTTGGGTTTTCCCTAATGTTTTGCTGCTGTGAGCAATGCTTCCAGGAAGATCCTTGATTATTTAACCAGTGCACCTGTGTCAGAGTGCATCTCTTGGAAGTGCTTCCCAGCATATTCACATCACCGCGAGCACAGGAAGTGATGATAATTGTAAACAGGGTTACAAGCTTCTCCATGCATAAAGTGGATTCTTTGGTTTGGTTCTCTGAACTCCTATTCAACCATCCTTCTGCGTAAAGAGGTTGGAAATCATTAAAAAAAAAAAAAAAAGATCCCCAGACTGGCTTGTAGGTGGGCTTCCAAAGGCAAATGTGATTTTGCCAGTCAGATGCAGGAACCCAAGATGGGGAGCCACAGAGACCAATTCCATCCTCTGGGGCACTTCTGGCTGCTGCCAGAGCTGACAGGATCCCTGTCGCCACTGTGTTGTGCCCACCTGCATTGAGCAGAGAGTTTGCAGGTTTCTTTTCTGGCAGAGATAAGTTGTCAGGTTAAGGAAATTCCCTTCTATTCCTGGTTCACTAAGGTTATTCCATCCACCATGGCACCTGCAGCATGGTCACCAACAGTCACTGAATTTTATGGGATGATTTTCCAGCCCATATTGAGACAATTATGTTTTTCTTTCCTTTATAAATATGGTGAATTACACTGGGCTGCATTACTTTCCTGGGACAGTCTTCACACAGCATCAGTTGGGGTTGAGGGAGGGCCTTAAATGACAAAAATGTGTTGTCTGAAATCCAACTGTCAGCAGGGCTGGTTCCTCTGAGGGTAGTGAGGGAGAAGCATCCCATGTCTGGCTTTGGTGCTTCAGGTGGTCCTCAGCTGGTAGTGGCCATCTTCCCCCACCGCCCCGTCCTCACCTCATCTTTTCTCAATGCATGACTATCTCTGTGCCCACACTTCCTTTGTTTGCAAGGACACCAGTCGTACTGAGTTAGGGTCCACCTTCATGGCCTCCCCTTAATGTGTGCATCTGTAAAGAGATCTCCAAATTAGGTCACATTTCTAGGTTATGGGGCTTGGGGCCTCAACACCCAGAAGTCAAGTCAACCATAACCAACTTCAATAGTTGAGTCAACCGTGCATTGCTTTCTTGTGTCTTTTTTTTTATACATCACTGAACTTAGTTTTCCAATATTTTGTTTAGATTTGACTTAGGACTTCCATTCCTTAATGTAATTGGTCTGTAATTTTCCTTATTGAAGCATCTTTAGCTGGCTTTGCTATCAAAGTTATGGTAGTTTCATAAACTATGTCTTGGGAAGTTAATTACTCTTTTCCTTTTTCTGTTTAAATTTTTTTAATTAAGAAGGATTTTAAACATACAAAATTAGAGAAAATAATGTAAAGAACTCCATGTAAAGACTATTATATAGTCTTAAAAATTAATTATATAGCCAATTATACTTATGTATTACATACTCAATTCTGAATTATTATAAACCAAATCCCATACATCATATCACATGTATTTGTAAAAAGCAAGGCTTCTTTTTAAAAGCATAGCCACAGTGCACTTTATAAGATCTAAATTATTTTTGAACATACAAAGAGGTCACATGCCCTTTTCTCCATTTTGATATTATTAACTCATGGTCAGTTTTGTTTCATCATCACTCACACCCATTGCCCCCTCCAAATTATTTTGAAGCATCTCATGGACGTTATATAATTCTAATTTTAAATGCTTCAGTACATGCACACTCACTTACTGACTCAGGGTGAGAGAGAGGCTTGAATGTTTAACATTTCTTCCCTGGACGATATGAGGTCGGGGGACAGATTCACATTTGGCTGTTGGGCCCTCATTCCAAACTTAACTCCACTTAGCAGAGGCCTGTGGAGGCATTTTTTCAAAAACAGAGGGGCCATTCTCACGTGGAGACTTGTGAAGGGCTCTTGGTGTCTGTTAGGCAGACTCTACTTCTTACTGGTTCGGTGTTGTCAGGGGTCTGGGGTGTTCCAGAAAACACTCACTATACAGGTGGTATCATGGTCCAAATACAACAGTATGAAAAAGTCATTTTTATCAAGAAATTCCACAAGATAATGATGCCTGTCTCAGACTTATTTGAAGACTCAATGAAATGACACCATGGCTATGTACGGAGAGCCTGCTGTTGAAGAGCAGGGCCCTGGGCACTGGGTGGAATTGTGTCCCTTATAATTCGGATGTCATAGTATCCCAGAATGTGACCTTATTTGGAAGCAGGGTCATGACGGCTGTCATTAGCTAATGTGAGGTTATACTGGAGTAGGGTGAGACCCAGTCTGTTCTGACTGGTATCCTTCTGTCCAAGAGAAGTTTGGATACACATAGGCACCTAGGGGGACGCCATGGGAACAGAAAGGCAGAAACTGGGCTGATGCTTCTGCCAGCCAAAGAAGGTCAAGGGCACCAAAGACCAGCAGGGCGAGGGGAGAGGCACAGGGCATGTTCTCTCTCACAGCTCTCAGAAGGAAACGACCCTCCTGACACCTGTGAGCATTTAACCTCCAGGACCTGAGACAATGACTGGTTTGAGCCAGTCAGCCTGTGATACTTCATTATCACAGCCCAGGAAACTTGTGCCATCACAATACAGGCTTGAGTTTGAAGGGATGACCACCCACACTTCTGAGCACCCAGATCTATGTCAGGAACATTTGCAGGTACATCACAGCGTCATCTCACCACACCCCATCATGACATTCAGAGGATGAAACAGAGGCATAGGTGTTGAGCAACCTGCCCAAGGCAGTCAGGGGCCAGGATTGAGACCCAACAAGTGGAGACATTGCTGAGCTCTGAACCTGTCGGATGCCATTTTACCTTGGAACACTGTTTTTGTCCAAAGGTACACGAAGCCAGTTTCACTGCTGTTTCTGGAATTATTTCTGACACCTTGCAACTTGGCACCATGAGACTTCATGTCTCACAAAATTTTCTCTGACCATGGGAGCCTCGCCAGTGGGGTGGTGCACTAAGAGACCGTTTGCCTGTGGGTCTGCAATCTTCCAGTCCTGTTTCTTCTCCACCCAAGGTGAAGGGCCAAGGCTGCGGACCTGCACAGTACATTGTTCCTAGGCAGTCTCATACTCGTAATGGAGCTGGCTACATGGCACAACACAGCCCCCTGTTGTGCTGAACAGAATGGGGGTCCCAGGACAGCTGTCGCCTGGCATAAGTGCCCTGGCCAGCAGCAGGGAGTGGGACTCAAGTCAGCGGGGCTAAGAGGATGGAGTCCCAGGGACGTTGGCATGGTAGGATTGAAAGGCCAGGGCCTTTGGGGATCCCTGAGAGGCTCACGGAAGTATGGAGGATGTGACTGCAGGGTCAAAAGTGTCAGAGCAGTCACACCTGCTTCCTCATGCCAGCATCCACACCAAACCCATTGTCCTAAATCTTAGCTCATGGGTTTCTGGAAGTAATGCATACAAAGCATCTGGCCTGAGAGCTGGAACTTTCTAGAAGACTTAAATGTATACTTCTTTTCTCCTTCTTCCCCCAGCCCATCCTCCACGTCAATGATATTTAAAGTGTATTCTGGGGGCTCTGTGTCATGTCAGTTCAAGTAATTTATATTTATTCCTATTCCCAGAGGAAGCCACAGGGGACAGGTCCAGTGAGCAGGGTTTCTCTGAGGGCACCTGATGGTCCCCTCTTGGGACATGGACATTGGAGAAAACCCTGGCAAACCAAGAATTGCCAGTGGCCCTAGTTCCAACACCACAGGTCCCCCCCACTCAATACACACTCACACACACACACACACACACACACACACACACACACACACACACACACACTGTCTCTTTTTAAGTGAGGCCCTTACGTTGGCTTCATTCTGCTTTTCTTCCTTACATAGAGTGAGTTTCCAAGGAAGTTTTTGTCTGAAAAGAAAAATATTTTTGAGACCTAAAAAAGTCTTTCTTTTTGCAACCTTCACCTCCTCACTCTATCTGGCAGGCTGTTATTTTTTGCAGACATCTTGTTTATCCTGACTTCTAAATGTGAATCAATTGCTGGCCAGACCAGGTACAGAGCACCCCTTGATCTGGGATATGCAGTCAGAACTGCTGACTTGGAAATCCCACCCAGGAAGGGCTTACACTTCAAACTTGAAATTTACCTGTCATTACAACTCCAACCTGGACCACAGGCTGAGGCCAGAATGTCCCCTCATCTTACCTGTGTGCTGGAACAAGTCTTTACACCTTCTATCTGAGAATACAGAAGCCACACTCTACCTTCTGAACCCTGTGTGCCCAAGAGTATTTAGGCACAGTGCTCAGTAACGTATTACAACATTTCCGTGTCTTTCTGGGGATTCAGGCCAATGATTCTCATTAGAGGATGGTCTAATTCCTCCCAAGACATGGATGGATGTCCCTCTGCAAAGGCAAGGAGGCCCTTGTGCTCTGAGCATGCTTGCCTGCCCGACGACCTTTTCACCAGGGAACAGGAGCTCTGTGTGTTTGAACCTCCAGCTCTAAGGAGAAGTCAGGCCAGCTTGCAGCAACACCCACCCACCCCATCTTCCCAGCAGGTTTCTTCTCCACCTTCTGGGGAGCACAGGCTTCCTGCACAGTCAGCGAGGTTGCCTTGACACTGGCAGTCACCTAGGGATGCTGGCTGAGTACCCTTTCGAGAAGAACTTATCTAGGAAAATAATAGATGCTAATGTGAGGTGGGGAACCCTGGGGTAGGGTGGAGGGCAAGGAATGGAGAGACTCACCTTGCCAGAAGTGGAGTGATGTTTCTGTAATTTCCCCAAAGAATTTCCATGTGCCCTTGCCAGGGATTGAGGTCAGACAAATGAGCCTATTTATTCTCCAGGGCAAACAACAGAAATCTCTTCCTTGCTGAGCAAGGAAGGATTTGGGGAGCACAGTACAATTAGCAACGTTACCAGAAGTTGGCACCTTCGACATCTTTCTGTGTTTTTTCTTTCACAGAATATTAATTGAGCTGCAACTTTTTCAGACAAAACATTTCCCTGAGGCCTGAAGCTTCCCTTCTGGATTTGCAGACTCTATCAATGCATTTTGTCAAGTCCCCAGATTTTAAATGATTTTTTTTTTTTGAAGTAGAACTCTCTCTTGTCACTGAAGAAGCAAGTGTGCTCTTAATACTACAATGAAAAACCCTGTTTTATGAGGTTATTCTTAAAAAGATGTTGATGGCAGAGATCACAAACTTCTGGAAGAAACAACTCCACCCAATTAAGAAGTGGGCCAAGGGGCTGTTGTGTCGCTCCCGTTTAATAAGAAGAGTTCAATCCCAGCACAGAAAAGAAAAGATAATGGGCAGAGGCTCTGCATAGACACTTATCAAAGGAAATACTCAGAGGGTCAATAAACATATGAAAACATGTTCAATACTGCCAGCCATCAAGGAAATGCAAATCAAAACCTCACTGAAGCATCATTTCACACCCACTAGGATGGCTTACAATCAAAAATAAGAGGATAGAGCCCGTTGCGGTGGTTCCAGCTACTTGGGAAGGCAGAGATCAGGAGGATCACAATAGGCCAGACCAGGCAAAATGTTAGTGAGACCCCATCTAAATCAACAGGCTGGGTGTGATAGTATGGGCCTGTCACTCCAGCTATGAGGGAGTTATTCAGGCCAGTCTGAGGCTGGCCTGAATAAAACGCTTAAGACCCCAGCTGAAAAAGAACTAAAAGCAAAACGAGCTGGGGGCGTGGCTTAAGTGGCAGAGTTTGCCTAGCAAGCATGAGGGCCTGAGTTCAAACCACAATACCACCAGAAGAAAAAAAAAAAGACAATGACAAGTGCTGTGTAGTGTGTGGAGAAATGGGACCTCCCACGTGCGGCTCTTGGGAGTATAAATGATGCACACACTTTGCCAGAAAATCTGACAGCAGCTCAAAGGTTAAATGAAGGACAACCATGTGACCCAGAAATCCCATGTCTAGGTATACACTTCAGAGAACTGAAGTCGTACATCCACCTGTATTTAAGCCTTCACAGTGGCATGATTCAGAATAGCCGATAGGTGAAAACAGCCTAAGTGTCCATCAGCTGATGACTGTGGTTGATCCATACAATGGAATATTATTCGGCAACAAACAGGGATGATGTTCTGATGGCTGATACAACATGGGTGAGAAAGGCCAGACACAAAAGAAACATGTGTGACTCTATATATACACAATGTCTAGAATAGATCAAAGGTTGCCTGAGCAGGGGGAGAAAGAGGAAGAAAGGGGAGAAGGAGGCATGACTTTAACCAGCAAAGGTGTTCTTCTGGGATGGGGAAAATGTTCCAGTGTGATTGGTAGTGATGATAGTTGCACAATTCTGTAAAAATGCTGAAATGGTGAATTGTTACTTGTGGTGAATGGTATGGTATTTGAATTCTATTTCAATACAATTGTTGCTAAAAACAACAACAACAAAAAAAGAGAAATGAAACAGGAAGAATTGACTTCTGAGAACTGGGTGTCAGTCAGTAGGGTCAAAGGAATAGCCCATGCCAAGTCCCAGTGGCGTTCTGCAGGAGGCCAGTGGGGTTAAGACCCAGCAATGGGGAGTGAGGAGTGAGAGGTTGGAGGGCAGATAGAGGCAAGATTCCCTTGGACCTGCAGGCCAGGGAAGGGACTTCGCCTTCATCCTCAGAGCAAGCAATGCTGATAGAGGAAATCACAGGTTTACTGTAGGAGAAGATAGGCTCTGAGGCGGTGTGCAGCACAGGTGGGAGAAAGGGTATATTGGAAAGGAAAGGACCATTGGGGGACCATGGAGAAGGTCACATGACAATGACAAATATCATCCAGGAGGTTTCAATCATCACAGAGACTGTGAGACATATGCAGAGCAGCACTTACTCTCTTCACGTGACTTCACATGGGGTGGTTCAGCAAACTAGTAACACAGGTGATTCTGTCTGGTTTACCTTTAGAAATCTTCCTTCCACCCCTCAGAAAGGTTCTCCATCTCTATTGTCTCATGGCTGGTGCCAGGGTGGGATTTGTTTTTTCCCTTCTCTCTGAAGCACATGGATTACATCTCACCCTGGGGTTGCTGAAGCTAAGTAATGTCAAGTGCTCAAGCATGCACTCTGGAGACCCCATCTCCATTGGAATCCCAGCTCTGCTACTGCTCACCTGTGGCCCGGGCCTGGGTTCCAAGTTATAGTAAGGCACTGATTAGGGTACTAGGTCAGTCATGGTTGAGAGAGTTCAGTGAAACAGAGCCGAGAGCCTGGTATACATTGGGTGCTCAGTCAGGTTGGCCATTTACACCATTTCACAGTCACGATTACATTGAACAAAAAGCAAAAGAAGCAAGCATCCAGAAATAGGACTTCTCCCTTCCCAGAATCTGATAGCCTCCAAATTTCAGTGGTGCCTCTCTGAGAAAAATTCTCTTCTTGTACATCGGGGGGTACCAATGGCCCAGGGCCTGGCCCTGGGGACTGAGCAGGCAGAGGCTCCAGAGGCCGTGCTCTGGTGAGGAGTGGCAGGTAGACCCAGAGTTCCTGACTCAGCAGAGACATTGTCCCCTTTGCCTCAGTGTTTGTTCCTTGCAGAAGTGGAAGGTTCACTCTCAAAATGAGTACATGTGGGCTTCCTGGGTGTAGGACCTGTCCATGCACATGGGACCCACGGACCTTGGAGGCTCTACACTTGGCTCTCGCCATCTTGAAATTTGTGGTAATTCTTGAGCAAACAGCCCTGCGATTTTCTTTCACACTGGGTCCTGCAAATGATGTGACAAGCCCTGCAGTGTGGGGATACCTTCCCACCCCAGTGAAAGTTTAGGGACTGTGGTGTGGGAGAGGAGCACTGACCTGACCTAGAGTCAGCAGGGAGATGGCACTGGCCATGATCAAACAATCATGAGAGGTAGACACATGGTTGGGATCAAAGGTGCCACATCAAGGACGAATCAGGGCTCAGAGCCACACCCCTGCTTTCTCGTACAGCTTCGTGTCTGTGTCTCTTCAGGCTATGGCTAAGGACCATATCTTGTTGGTCTGCTAGGATAGGTGACTCAAGTAACAGAACCTTACCACAGCACAGTTCTGGAGGACCTAGTTCCACCCTGTGGGCAGGGCTGGCTCCTTCTGAGGCCTTTTTCCTTAGCTGATAGATGGCATCTTCCTCTCTGTGTCTACACACTTCCTCATGTAATCTGTGCTGTTCTCTTCTCATAAGGACACCAGCCATATTGGATTAAGATCTATCCTAATGGCCTCAGTGTAACTCAGTTACCTCTCTGAGGACCCAATCTCTAAACACAGTTGGGCACCAGGAGTCAGGACTTAATGTGAGGGGCTGAAGGGAAAGATAAGGGGGTGGCTTTTGGGGCCCCATGCTAACTTTTTACCCCTGTAAAATAGACCTGGGTCAGCTGTACGGATTAAATTCGGTAATCCTGACCAAGGACTTGGTCTAGTAGCACTCAGAGGATAGCAGTCACCATTGAACCCTACCTCCATTTCTCACCTATGACTGCTGACTGCTAGCCTGGGAGTAATGGCTTTATACTCCCTTGACAGCCACGCTGCTTCCAAAATAAAGTTGTAAGTTTGCTTTAAAGGTGATCCAGACTCTGCAGCTTAACGTCACTGAATGATCCAAATCCTTATCTTCTTTTTGTTTATTTGTGGTGCTAGGGATCAAACCCAAGGCCGCGTGCATGCTAGGCTTTGCTCTGCCATTGAGCTACACCTCCATCCCCAAATCCTTATTTTAACACAGGACTTACCTGGTTTTCTTGTTGAGGCTCTTGAAACTGTAACACTCATCCCTTTCATTTTCTTTATACCCATGTTAATTTTTAATTTTCGAATTTGTGGCCTGTGGGTTATTTCCATCGTCTTGGCTGTATGTATTACATAAACTCTAGTAATGAATTTTTAACTGCTTTTTAAGAAGAACCTCCTCCTCCTCAGAAGTCATGTATGAATTGAGTAATTGGAATAGGATTGAGTTTTGTATATGCTAATATTTTTATTACTGTTGGAAAATCCAGCTAAGGACTTCAGAGGAGAATGACGGTGCTGTTCACTTGCTCTCCAGGTGAGCCAAGCCAACACCAGCCACAGGAATAGCAAGTCCACCGTCTCCCTGGAACTTCTAGAGACATTTAGCTCCATTACTTTGAGTCAGGTTTATGACACACATTGCAGGGTTGTTCACCCAACACCCATCGCCATTCCTGACTTCCCTCCCACTTGCCTTTCTCTCATCTATTTTCCCATCCTCCATTGCAGTGAGAGGTAGTCATTTGACACCATTCTGACCAATAAGACTTAAGCACAGGTCTTCTGGGGGTAATGGTCCTAGAAAATGTCTTCATTACCAGATGAAGAGAAATAGAAGATTCTGGCACCACCAGTTGCCTTCATCTCACCTTTACCTGTACCCTTCAATGCAGATGTTGTGTCTGGGGCTACAGCAGTGACCTTGGGGCCATATGACAATAGGCTGAAAACTTAAGGCTGTAGGTGGGAGACAGAAAGAGTGAGTCCCTGAGCAACTGAGCCAATGGCACCCAATGGTTAACTGTGAACTCCTTGGCACATGAGAAACACAAGCCCCAATCTATTGAACCATCATTGGCACATTTCTGACTCTTGCCATACACATGTGGTTCCCCAGACACCAAGGATGTCTGGGGGATACTTTAAGGCACATTTTTTTTCTTTTTTTTGGAGGTACTAAGGGTTAACTTGGGGCCTTGCACTTGCTAGGCAGGTACTCTACTACTTGAGCCACTCTTCTGGCCCTTTTTGTGTTGGACTTTATGCCACTTTATGCCTGGGGGGACCTGGACCACAGTCCTCCTATTTGTGCTTCCCTGTGCAGCTGGGATGTCAGGCACACACCACCATGTGCAGTCATTGGTTAGGATAGAGTTTCGCGAACTTTTTGTGCTAGGCTGGCCTTGAGCCATCATCCTCCAGATCTCCACCTCCCAAGTAGCTAGGATTACAGACGTAGCCACTGTGCCCAGCTTGAAGCATATTTTGAAAGACATAATCTAAGGAAAACCCTGTGCTAGGCTTTGGGTGACTTCAAGGGGAGTGACCTGTGCTGATGGCTAAGTAGAGCCAGCCGGCATAACAACAACTGTTCTTCCCCCAAGAAAGCCACAAGGAAAAGCTGGGACTGGTTTAGAGCAAGGACCCTGGATGACTGCAACAATGCCACCAGGTCTCAGCTTTGGCAAAGAGCTCCATCTGTGGATGGAGAATGCAAGTGTGGCTTTGTCTGCTGGCATTGCTTTGTGCTGTCACCATATACATAGGCCATACATGCCTTTCACTTTGCATTGTGCATGTGCTTTTATCACCTGACCCACCCAGCTGTTCTGGGTTGCAGCAGAACACAGTGAGCAGAGATGCTGGATGGTCACCTTACCAGGGGCCTCTGGTGCAACTGCCCAAATAGCTGGGGGCCTCCTCTCCTGGGGCCCTTGGTGGGGCTCTGGCTCAATAATCATGTGGGGAGTTGTGAAATGAAGGGGTAGGCAGGGCCCTTCAGGGTAAGAGACACAGGAATGATGGATATCCAGACATCCAGTGAATGAAGACAGGAGCCAAGCTGATGTGTGGCCTCCCTGTGGGCATCTGACTTGCCCAATGCCACCAGCCCACAGGCCCTGCCTCCCTTCCCTACAGAAGTGGCAGCAGTGAGGCCCTCCTGCAGCCTCAGGGGGCTCCAGCCTCCCTACCTCTCCTCTTGCCTCAGAGTATACACAGACATCATTCCTCATGTCCTCATGCCAGCTGCAGGCCCCTGCAGATGGATGAGTGGGAGCTCTGCCTCCCACCTTGTGCACCTGTCTCCTCTAGTCCCCCCGCCCCACCACTATCACCACCACCACCACGATACATGGCTGGTGCTGCACCTCAGCTTTCGCTCCTGTGAGTGTGAGCGTGAAGATGCTCAGGGGAAGAACCAGGGAGCCAAGGAGGCCAGAGGACCCTACGGGGCGTGCGTTAAGTACCATCAGAGCTTCACGGATCCCAGGGTGCACTGAGAACGCCAGCTGGGAGGCAAGGACTAAACTAGTATTTGTGAAACAAGCACTGCTGTTGGGTGTTCTTCTGTCAGCCTCCAATGACTCTGGTGAGGTTCTGTTCCCATTTTACAAACGAGGAAATGGAGTCTCAGGCTGACTGTATCAGCTGAGATCATACAGCTACTAAGCAGAGCAGCAGAATTTGATCTCAAGATTTCCCGGCCCCTAAGAGGGCCAAGAATTAGATTTAATAGCCATCAGGTTCCCCTTTAAGTCTGCGAGCCCAGAGCCACCCCGGATGATATGAACTTCTAACCTGGCATCTTCCCTGGGCACCAAGTACTGCATCTGGAGTTCTTTCCTCCCCCACTACCCCTCCCTCCTGCCCCCCTTCTCCACCTCTAAGGAAATTCAGCATATCAACTGAAGTTGGCTGGTTTGCTGGCTGGGGTCTTGCCCTATGGTACACAGCACCAGGAATCCTTTGGAAGTTGAAGACACTGTCTGTTTCTTTGCTGCTATCACCCCAGAGCCCCTGGCCTTGGTCCATTCTTCATACCAGACTCTCCTGTCCCCCATTTAATTATCATGACCTAGTTAAGTGTGTCCAGGAAGCATCAAAGGCACAAGAGAAAAAGTTCCATATCAAACTGGGGCTGCTCTTGTCCCCAAGGAGTTGACAAGTCCGCATGTTCTTACAGCACCCCCTCTACACACACACACCAAAGAGCTGGAGTCAGCCTGTCCCCTTTCTGAATATGGTATCTTGCTTCTCCAGACACAGTCTCAATTTCCTCCAGGTGGTCAGACTTTGGGAAGGTTTTGAGGGGTGCAGATAGCAAGTTGTCCACCCCCACCTGGATATGTCTTCCAACTGACCAATGACATAGCAACAGGACTGACGTAGCACAGTCGAGGTGTGCTTGGCATGAGTTTACTGAGCTCATTTTGCCTTCTCTAGCTTCTAGCTGTGTGGCCTTGGAAAGTTATTTTACCCCTTTGGATCACAGTTTTCTCATCTACCAAATGAAGATAGCGATACTTCACAGCGCGACGGAGGAGACAGAGAAGGGCTTTATAAAGTGGAATTCCTTTGCTCTTAAGCCAATAGCCTCTGTCCTTACTGTGAACCCCCCCCCCCAAGTTGTGGCTGCCATCCCCTGCTGACCTCCCGCCTCACCTCCGTCTTCCTGTTCTTCTCTGTGCTCCAGCCACACTGGCCTTCAGTGACTGACTCACTCACTCAAATGAACAGTTGTCTTCCCAGAAAGACCTTTGCAAATGCTGCCCGGCTTCCCACTTGGCCAGAAACACCAGCCATCCAAACTCCTCCCTCCATGCACACATGTCCATGACCTCAGAGACACGAGAGGAAGACCCAGACATGGGCTGGGAGCACAGCTCAGAGGTAGACCTCTCGCCTAGTGAGCATAGGCTTTGGGTTCCATCCCTGGTATCACCAAAAATAGAAGAAAAAAAAGATGCAGACATATTCTTCAGAGACACACAAAGATACCCACCCACATGGACTTGCAGAGACACACGCACAAACACACAAACATGCACACACACGTGGTTAATCCCGACTCATTCATGAGAGCTCTGCTCACTTTTTCAGGGCTCCTTACTGGGTCACATTCCTCACCTAGATGATCACAAAGACCCATGTTCCTTTCCTCCCTGGTGCTCATTTGGTTTGTGTGTGTGTGCTCCATAGGTGCATCCCAGGGCACCATCTGCCCCTTCTTAAGCCTGACAGCTGACTGCAGGTGGCAGCACTGTGGACTGCCCCGTTTGGAATCTGACTTCACTGTTTGCTAATTGTATAGCCTTCCTCAAGTTCCTTTCTCTGTGCCTCACTTTCTTCATATGTATCTTAGGAGATCCATAAAATAGTATCTACCTTATAGGGTGGCTGAGGACTGAGTGAGTTTATATAAAATAATGCTGAGCATAGATGAAATGTCATATTAGGTATCAGCTATAATTATTTGATGAGTAATGTTGTTTGATGAGTGAATAAATGAGTGGCTGGCTGGATGATGCCTGACATAGAGAAGACTCTCAACAAATGGTAGTCACTACTGTGATGGTAGTGGAGGTGCTGCTGCTGATGATGACAATAATGTCCATCACACAAGGGTCACCTGCTTAAGTGAATGCTGCAGAGGTAGATTAGTTCCTCTGTGCACTGTTACAGAAGTGGTGCTGTGTTGTTATTTCAACTCCTCAGTAAAGGCTCAGTAACCATGCAGTGGGGAGGAGATTCGGTTTCTGCATCACTTCCCTGGGTCTGAATCCCATGTCCACACTTCCTAGCAGCTTGTGCAGTGACTGGTTTAATCTCTGCAAGTCTCACTTCTCATGCACTCACTGTGCGTTCAAAATCAGCGAGACCCACACTGACCAGCTCAGCTCCCACCTTGAGCTGAGCTCAGGCCACCTGGGACGCCATATTGATCATGGCCATACACTGCTGCCCTTATTCTGGCCAGAGTACTCAAAAATGACACTTCTACACAGTAGAGTTGGGTTGATTTTTTTCTATTTCATTCTTAGAAGATGAGTTCTAGCACTGTTACATGCAGAAAATGCAATGTGTGAATGTGTGTGTGTGTGTGTGTGTGTGTGTGTGTGTGTGTGTGTGTGTGGTATGTCATGCCTCTGTTGCAATTATCCAGAGGCAAAGACCCTATGGCTGAGTCATGCATCAGTTAAGCAATGCATTCAGCTGCAAGAAACAGAGTGTCTGGCTGCCTGGGCTCACCCAAGGACTCCCTAGCAAGAACTGGAAGATAGCTGCTTCCCCTGAGCTCAGGGTACATCTTTCAGGACTGGCATCCCTGCTGATCTCTTCCCTGATTGTTGCATTGGTGAAGATAAGTGCTGTGCGCTGGTGCTGGGCACCATGTGTACATTAAGCTAGGACAATGGAAAGCCACTGGGGAAAGGTGCGGGTCCATCTTCTCTTATTAGAACAGCAAAAGCCAATTTCCATGTGTCTTAGTGGCCAGACCTGGATCAGTTGACCACTCCCTGGCTCTAAGTGAGACTTTGATCACTTACCTTTCATTTTCCAGCCTCTGAGAGAAGTGGACATGACACAAGAGAGCTAAGGAGGGTTTGAGAGAGCCAAATGCAATAGTGCTGGGCTCAGGCTAGCTCTTCCCCCACCCACCCTGCCATGGCCTTTAACATCCTCCCACCCCTAGGTGACTGGTGAAGATGCTGTTCTCTGGCATCACAGGGCACTCTTGTCATCACACCAGTCCCACACTTCCCCTGTCCCCAGCTTTAGCTACAGCCCTACCTCTCTTCCGTCACTCTTCATTAGAAAGCAAAGAATAAGAGAAATAGCCTGACTTTGCTCAAACTTACATTAAAGTGTAAGTTTTGTACAGACTTAGGGTGTTATTATAGGTAACAAATTATCGGAGACACCTCAATGGGTTGTGACATTGATTTTGGAAATTGCTGCCCTGTGTAGCAGGTCGAGATGGCTGACATGTGTTAGAAATAGATATAAAATTAGCTTGGTCAGCTCTGTCTTAAATGGAGCCATTTTTAATGAGCCTCTTGGTTAATTGTCCAGAACTCAGCCCAGTTGTCATAGCCATGTCACTCATGAAGTCACCTCTGTGTCCTTCTTTGTCTTCTCCCTTGGAGAAACTCAAGATGGTTTTTATATAAAAACTCATTAGGCCATGCTCAAGTACAAGACACCCTTCTGATTTATGATAAGACAGTGCGGTCCTTGTCTTTAGGAGTTTCGATTTATGAACTGTGTCCCTTCCGTCCCCCAACACACACACTACTTTAATGTTCTTTTGATATGTATCTCTGCATGGTGTCCATTTCTCTTATTCCTTCAGTTACTCCATGGATTATTTCTAGTTTGCAGACTGAAGTTTTGGAAAGGAATAAAAGCACACCTGGCACACAAAGCCAGTGGCATCCGCTTGCTGTTTTCCCTGCATACACTGATCTCCACCTCTTTAGAAACAGGTAGCAGTGGGCGCCCAGATGCCCCTCTTATTTATGAAACATGAACAGCAGTTCTCAGCCGCACTAGGAGCTGTAGTGCACAGAACTGGTTACTGGTAATGAAGTATATGTGTAATTTAATAAACTGGTGTACATTCAGGATTTTCCCCACTCTATTTTTTTTATTCATATGTGCATACAATGCTTAGGTCATTTCTCCCCCTGCCCCCACTCCCTCCCTTACCTCCCATCCGCCCCCTCCCTCTCCCCCTCGCCCCTCCCTCTCCTCCCACCCCCTTACTACCAGGCAGAAACTATTTTGCTCTTATCTCTAATTTTGTTGAAGAGAGAGTATAAGCAATAATAGGAAGGACCAAGGGGTTTTGCTAGTTGAGATAAGGATAGCTATACAGGGAATTGACTCATATTAATTTCCTGTGCATGCGAGTTACCTTCTAGGTTAATTCTTTTTGATCTCACCTTTTCTCTAGTTCCTGGTCCCCTTCTCCTATTGGCCTCAGTTGCTTTTAAGGTATCTGCTTTAGTTTCTCTGCGTTGAGGGCAAC
Organism: Castor canadensis; assembly: GCF_047511655.1. Taxonomy (NCBI): domain Eukaryota; kingdom Metazoa; phylum Chordata; class Mammalia; order Rodentia; family Castoridae; genus Castor; species Castor canadensis. The sequence goes on along the minus strand of NC_133392.1, from coordinate 152,688,360 downwards.
AAATGCTAGCTAGTTTTTTAGGTGTCTTACCTATCCTCACCCCTCCCTTGTGTGCTCTCGCTTTTATCATGTGCTCAAAGTCCAATCCCCTTGTTGTGTTTGCCCTTGATCTAATGTCCGCATATGAGGGAGAACATACGATTTTTGGTCTTTTGGGCCAGGCTAACCTCACTCAGAATGATGTTCTCCAATTCCATCCATTTACTAGCGAATGATAACATTTCGTTCTTCTTCATGGCTGCATAAAATTCCATTGTGTATAGATACCACATTTTCTTAATCCATTCGTCAGTGGTGGGGCATCTTGGCTGTTTCCATAACTTGGCTTGTGAATAGTGCCGCAATAAACATGGGTGTGCAGGTGCCTCTGGAGTAACCTGTGTCACAGTCTTTTGGTTATATCCCCAAGAGTGGTGTTGCTGGATCATATGGTAGATCAATGTCTAGCTTTTTAAGTAGCCTCCAAATTTTTTTCCAGAGTGGTTGTACTAGTTTACATTCCCACCAACAGTGTAAGAGGGTTCCTTTTTCCCCACATCCTTGCAAACACCTGTCGTTGGAGGTGTTGCTGATGATGGCTATTCTAACAGAGGTGAGGTGGAATCTTAGTGTGGTTTTAATTTGCATTTCCTTTATTGCTAGAGATGGTGAGCATTTTTTCGTGTGTTTTTTGGCCATTTGAATTTCTTCTTTTGAGAAAGTTCTGTTTAGTTCACTTGCCATTTCTTTATTGGTTCATTAGTTTTAGGAGAATTTAGTTTTTTAAGTTCCCTATATATTCTGGTTATCAGTCCTTTGTCTGATGTGTAGCTGGCAAATATTTTCTCCCACTCTGTGGGTGTTCTCTTCAGTTTAGAGACCATTTCTTTTGATGAACAGGAGCTTTTTAGTTTTATGAGGTCCCATTTATCTATGCTATCTCTTAGTCACTGTGCTGCTGGGGTTTCGTTGAGAAAGTTCTTACCTACACCTACTAACTCCAGAGTATTTCCTACTCTTTCCTGTATCAACTTTAGAGTTTGGGGTCTGATATTAAGATCCTTGATCCATTTTGAGTTAATATTGGTATAGGGTGATATACATGGATCTAGTTTCAGTTTTTTGCAGACTGCTAACCAGTTTTCCCAGCAGTTTTTGTTGAAGAGGCTGCTTTTTCTCAATCATATATTTTTAGTGCCTTTGTCAGAGACAAGTTGGTTATAGTTGTGTGGCTTCATATCTGGGTCCTTTATTCTGTTCCACTGGTCTTCATGTCTGTTTTTGTGCCAGAACCATGCTGTTTTTATTGTTATTGCTTTGTAATATAGTTTGAAGTCAGGTATTGTGATACCTCCTGCATTGTTCTTTTGGCTGAGTATTGCCTTGGCTCTTCGTGGCCTCTTGTGTTTCCATATAAATTTCATGTTAGATTTTTCAATCTCTTTAATGAATGTCATTGGAATTTTGATGGGAATTGCATTAAACATGTAGATTACTTTTGGGAGTATAGACATTTTTACTATGTTGATTCTACCAATCCATGAGCATGGGAGATCTCTCCACTTTCTGTAGTTTTCCTCAATCTCTTTCTTCAGCAGTTTGTAGTTTTCCTTGTAGAGGTCATTCACATATTTTGTTAGGTTTACACCTAGGTATTTGATTTTTTTTGAGGCTATTGTAAATGGAATTGTTTTCATATATTCTTTCTCAGTTTGTTCATTATTAGTGTATAGAAATGCTAATGATTTTTCTATGTTGATTTTATATCCTCTTACCTTGCTGTAGCTATTGATGATGTCTAGAAGCTTCTGAGTACAGTTTTTTGGGTCTTTAAGGTATAGGACCATGTCATCTGCAAATAGGGATATTTTGACAGTTTCTTTACCTAATTGTATTCCTTTTATTCCTTTTTCTTGCCTAATTGCTCTGGCTAGGAATTCCAGTAGTATGTTGAATAGGAGTGGAGATAGTGGGCATCCTTGTCTGGTTCCTGAATTTAGAGGGAATGGTTTCAGTTTTTCTCCGTTAAGTATAATGCTGGCTGTAGGTTTGTTATATATAGCTTTTATAATGTTGAGGAACTTTCCTTCTATTCCTAGTTATCTTAAAGCTTTTATCATGAAATGGTGTTGGATCTTATCAAAGACTTTTTCTGCATCTATTGAGATGAATAAGTGGTTTTTGTCTGTGCTTCTGTTAATGTGGTTTATTACATTTATTGATTTTCGTAGGTTGAACCACCCCTGCATCCCTGGGATGAAGCCTACTTGGTCATGGTGAATAATCTTTTTGATGTGTTGTTGAATTCACTTTGCCATTATTTTGTTGAGGATTTTTGCATCAGTGTTCATTAAGGAGATTGGCCTATAGTTCTCCTTTTTGGAGGTGTCTTTGCCTGGTTTTGGGATAAGTGTAATACTGGCTTCATAAAATGTGTTAGGCAGTTTTCCTTCCCTTTCTATTTCATGGAACAGTTTAAGGAGGGTTGGTATCAGTTCTTCTTTAAAGGTCTGATAGAATTCAACAGAGAATCCATCAGGTCCTGGACTTTTCTTTTTGGGGAGACTCGATTGCTGCTTCAATTTCATTTTGTGTTATAGATCTATTCAGGTGATTAATTTCCTCTTGGTTCAGTTTTGGATGATCATATGTATCTAGAAATCTGTCCATTTCTTTAAGATTTTCAAATTTATTTGAATATAGGTTCTCGAAGTAAATCAAGTAGGTCCATTTGATCTATGGTATATTCTAGATCTTGAATTTCTTTATTGATTTTTTGTTTGGATGACCTATCTATTGATGATAATGGGGTGTTAAGTCCGCACAACCAATGTGTTAGAGTTAATGTATGCTTTTAGGTCCTTCAGGGTATGTTTGATGAAATTGGGTGTGTTGACATTGGGTGCATATAGGTTGATAATTGTTATTTCCTTTTGGTCTATTTCCCCTTTTATTAGTATGGAATGTCCTTCTTTATCTCATTTGATCAATGTAGGTTTGAAGTCTACTTTGTCAGAGATAAGTATTGCTACTCTTGCCTGTTTTCGGGGTCCATTGGCTTGGTAAATCTTCTTCCAGCCTTTCATCCTAAGCCTATGCTTATTTCTGTCGGTGAGATGGTTCTCCTGTAAGCAACAAATTGTTGGACCTTCCTTTTTAATCCATTTCATCAAGCGGTGCCTTTTGATGGGTGAATTAAGTCCATTAACATTGAGCATTAGTACTGATAGGTATGTGGTGATTCCTGTCATTTAGTTGTCTTAGTTTTTGAAGGTTTGATTGTGTGTACCTAAGTTGAGGTTACTCTCTACTTTCTTGCTGTTTCTTTTCCTGTAGTTTGGTGCTGCCTGTCTTTTCATGGTTAAGTTGGGTTTCACTTTCTGTGTGCAGAATCCCTTGCAGAATCTTTTGTAGTGGTGGCTTTGTGGTCACATACTGTTTTAGTTTCTGCTTATCATGGAAGACTTTTATTGCTCCATCTATTTTGAATGATAGTTTTGCTGGGTAGAGTATCCTGGGGTTGAAGTTATTTTCATTCAGTGCCCGGAAGATCTCACCCCACGCTCTTCTTGCTTTTAATGTTTCTGTTGAGAAGTCTGCTGTGATTTTGATGGGTTTGCCTTTGTATGTTATTTGTTTTTTCTCTCTTACAGCCTTCAATAGTCTTTCCCTAGTTTCTGAATTTGTTGTTTTAATGAAGATATATCGTGGGGTCGTTCTATTTTGATCTGGTCTGTTTGGTGTCCTGGAGGCCTCTTGCATCTGTATGGGAATATCTTTCTCTAGATTTGGGAAATTTTCTGTTATTATTTTGTTGAATATATTACGCATTCCCTTTGCTTGCATCTCTTCTCCTTCTTCAATGCCCATGATTCTCAAGTTTGGTCTTTTGATGGAGTCGGTGAGTTCTTGCATTTTCTTTTCACAGGTCTTGAGTTGTTTAATTAATAGTTATTCAGTTTTTCCTTTAATTACCGATTCATCTTTGAGTTCTGAGATTCTGTCTTCTGTGTGTTTTATTCTGCTGGATTGACCTTCCGTTTTGTTTTGTAATTCTGTTTCATTCTTTTTTCTGAGGTTTTCCATATCCTGTTGGGTCGTTTCCTCTTTAATGTTGTCTATTTTTGTCCTGAGTTCATTTATCTCTTTATTAATCGTGTTTTTTGTTTCACTTTGGTGTTTATACAGTGCTTCTATGGTTTCCTTTATTTCTTCTTTTGCTTTTTCAAATTCTCTATTTTTGTTGTCTTGGAATTTCTTGAGTGTCTCCTGTACATTTTGGTTGACCCTATCCAGTATCATCTCTATAAAATTCTCATGGATTACCTGTAGTATTTGTTCTTTTAGATTATTCTTGTGGGCATCACTGGGTTCTTTGGCGTAGTTTATCTTCATTTTGTTGGAGTCTGGATCTGAGTATCTGTTTTCTTCATTTCCCTCTGGTTCCTGTACTAATTTTTTGCTGTGGGGAAACTGGTTTCCCTGTTTTTTCTGTCTTTCCGTCATTAGCCTTGGTGTTGTTATTTTCCCTGTACTGTGTGTAATTAAGTATTTTCTGGCTTGTAATAATAGCACTAGTGATATTTAGAATGGAAGGGTGAGAGGAGATGGAAAGCAAGAAGTTAAAGGAAAAGGGAAAAACAAATAAACAAGTAGAAAAAAAACAAAACAAAGAAACAAAAAAAGTTTCAAAGATATAAACAGGGAGAGACAGTGTACTATTCAACCATAGGCATTAGAGAGACAGAGAGAGGATTGAAAATAAAAAATAAAAAATAAATAAATGAATATATATATATATAAAGTAAAGAATTTTTTTAAATCTCCAAGTTCAAATGCAATTTTGGTGTTCATCCCTCAGCCTCCAATCCTGGAGATGGTGCCTCAGATGTTGTTCTGTAGTTGTCTCATCAAAGGGGAAGAATAAAGTAGAACAAAACTACACAAAGAAAAAAAAACCCACAAAGTGTCCCAAGTTCAAATGCAATACAGTTTCAGTAAGTTTTTCAGCATGCAGTTGTAATTCAGTTGTTTTCTCATCAAAGGTAGGGAGAGAGAAAAAAAAGAGTCTGGAGACAGGTCTGTGAATGCCCACTGCTGTCAGCTTGCTGTTGCTGGAGGCGTTATTTATGCAGATCTCAGGGGTGAGCTTAGCACTCACCTGGCCCTGCAGGCTTTGTTTACTCTGAGTTCTGTGCCTGATCCGCTGCTACAAGCTTTCCCCTCTCCAAGCACACTGGGGGAGGTGACACTGCACCCGCTTTCTCAGGCCTGCGTGTTAATTTACAGCTCACTTGGGAAGTGGGTCTTCCCCCCTCTCCTGTGGAGTTTTCCTCCCACCGCCACTTTTACAAGCTTTCCCACTCCTGCTTGCTGGGTGCGCCCCCCCGGCTCCCGCCCTCTCCAGCCAGGCCCGGCTTGTTTATTTACAGTTCTGTGAGGGATTCCCCTCCCCCACTTCAGCACTCAGGGCACCCCACCCTCTTTGCTACATGTCTTGATTGTTCTTATTGCTTATTACTCAGTTTCTCTTTTTTCCTGGGTGGGGTCAGTCTGTGCAGGGGGCTGTGCTGATCTGGCCCAGGGTTGTGTGTGGGAGTACTGTGTACCGCTTAGCACACCTTGTGGTCCGCGTCTTCCCAAGCTATCTGGGCGCCAGCATCTGGTGGCCGGGGAGCCTTCCTGGTTTCTCCGTTTAACGTGAAGTGGGAATGTTACACGTGGGCTGGAGGTGTGGAGGAGTCAAAGTTTTGCCTCTTCTCCATGATTTTGTCTGTAAGGTGTATCTTCAGTCTCTCCCCAAGACTTTACTTTAGGAGGCACGCTTTCTGCTTCCTCCCTCTAGCTGCCATCTTAGAATCTCTTCCCCACTCTTGATCACCAGTGCTCCAGCTTACCTTCTCTAGAGGGAGGTAGGGTGGTGACCTGGCCTTAAGCACAAGCAAAGACATGTCTTACCTGGGCCAAAAGGAGATGGAGTGGCTGATGACATATGAGTTCTTGGGATGGTTATGAAGACCCATCCATTCCACAGCTGTTTACTGAGCTATTACTGTGTGCCCTCGGCTCTGGTGATAGAGCAGGGAAAACACAAACATGACTCCTGCTTTCATGGGATTTACAACCAGGTGGAGGAAACAGACAAAAAAATAAGACAAAGAAATAACTTGACTGTGATGAGGCATTCCATTTAACCAGTTGCTGTTGGAATAGCTCTGTATGCCAGACTTCCAAAGGAAGGTGATTAAGACAGGCAGGTGTCTCACTTTCACACATGGCTGGCTGAACAGCCAAGCTTCTGCCAGGCTTGGCTGGACTTGGCCTCTGGCTGCAGGTCCTGCTCACTCTACCAGGTGTCTCCCATCCTCCTTTGCCCCAGCAGTACCTGGGGCAGATTCTTCTCATGGAAAATAAGAGCTCAAGAGGAAAAACACAGCTATACGTATATGTATGAGCATAGTTAAAATTTCTGCTCAGATCACATGCCTGAAGTCCATTAGCCAAAACAAGTCCCATAGTCAAGTCCAAGTGAGCAGGCCCAGGTATGCAGGAAAGGGAGAGAAAATATTGGCAACCAATAGAAGTAGGGGAGGAGCTGTTTCATATAACATGGTTAGGCAGGGCCATTTTCAGCAGGTGGGGGAGGGGATACTGGAGCTGAGAAGAAATCTTCTCTAAGAAGAGGGGAACTGTGTACTTGGCAAAGAGAACCACAAATGCCAAGATTCTAGGGCAGGAATGTGTGTAGTGTCATCCTGGAAATGTAGTGAAGTGTGCTTGGAAGGCAGTGAGGAGGGAGGCAGGTAGGGACTGGAAGAATTCAAGAAGTAGCATAGGTCAGTGTTGGGATGTGAATGAGCCCCCAAAAGTTTGTATGTTGTAACTTAATCTCACATTTATGCTAATTGCATTTGGAGATGGGGGGCCCTTTGGGAAGTAATTAGGATTAGATGAAGCCTTGAGGATAGGGCCCAATGGTGATATTAGTGGCCTTATAAGAAGAGCAAGAGAGACCTGGGCTAGCAGACTTGCTCTGTCTCACCATGGGATGCCCTGCCCTGTGTTGTGACGCACCAGAGGCCAGCATCTGGGTGGATATTAGTCTTCCCAGCCTCCAGAAACATGAGACAAGTAAACAATTCTTCATAAATTATTCAGTCTCAGGTGTTTTGTTATAGCAACAGAAAACACACTAAAACACACACAGGATCCTGTAGTACCTTCCAGGACGCTGTGCCCACCAAGGAGAGAAGCAATGACAGTGGGGCACACATGCCAGACTCAGTGGAAGAGGATTTAACCCTGAACATCTCTGGCCCAAAGGCTCTGTCCATCTGTGGCTTCCTCTTCTTCAAACCCACAACTCCTGCAGATCCATCAGCTTGGGAAAATCACCTACAGGTTTTTGTCACAGGATTGATCTTACTCTCTAAGTCAGGCCCTGGGCTTGTGTAGACAGCCCCTCTGAGGATGCCCAGCTTACCCTGCAGGGATCTGTCTGTTTCCATTCCTACCAGCTTACAACACCCCCTTCAGTCTTTTATACAGTGGCACTGTCTGTTGGGAAATGTAGCTTGATGCTTTGCAGGCCTATTAGCAGCTGGAGCAAGACACATGCAGCAGCAAGGCACGTGCTAAACACAGAAGCCACTTCAGATTGTGACCACACCTGCCTGTCCTATATGGAAGACACTTGGCAGGAATTCAGAGAAGCTATGACCCAGCCACAGGGATTGACCCAATGCAGGACAGTCCTTTCTTTCCATGGCTGGCCTCTTCTTATCTTCTGGCTCTCAGTCTGGCTGTCTCCTCTCCCAAGAGCTCTGCCTTGACCCCTTTGCCAAAGTCAGGACTCCCCCATCACTTCCTTGTGTCACCTTGTTTTCCCTTCCTAGCCCTTAGAACATTCTTACTTGTGTGCTGTTTAGAACCTGTTAAACTGAGTCCTGCAAGGACTGAGACCTCCCTCTTCACCATGTCCCACCACTAAGCACAGGAAGTTGGACTTAGATACTTGCTGAGTATACATACAAATGAGTAAAAAGTTGGAGATGCACAGAGAAACACAAGGACCATTTCCTATTGGTAATATCTTTTCCTATTTCAGATGTCACAATCTTCCCCTTCAACCTTTCCAACTCAATGCTGTGGTTGTAATGAATGACAAGTTTGGGAGCAGAAGTCCCTTGAGTCCTAACAAACAGTTGGAAAGAGCACACAGGTCTCTAATGAAGGTGTCACTTACTTTCCAGTCAATGCAGACCATCACATGGAACCAAGTACAGCACTGCCATCTTGTGCCAGGAAAGACCCAAGAAAGGGAACTGGCTGAATGGACAGGTAGTGAGTATGAATGTATGAATGTTTCCTCAAAAGACAATAAACATGGATCTCCAAGAAGAGCCCAGTTGTACAGTCATCTCACTGAAATTGGCACATTCCGCCCAGAAGCTGAGTGGATAAAATTGTGAATGTTGAGGAACAAAGGTTAGATTTCTGGGTCCAACAAAAATGTCATAGTTGTTCATTCCTGTGGGACTCCATGAAATTACATGCCAATTGGTGTGTGCAGGTGTCCCTGTGCAATTACCTGGGGAGAAGGGTCATAGGTTTCATTATCTTCTCAAAAGAGTCTATGATCTCCATCAACGGTTAAAGACAGCTATTCACAGACGCCCCCACTGAGGGGAGGTCACTTAGATCATAACTCTATGGGAACTAATGGTGGAAATGTATCTGCCTTCCAATGACCAAGATCATTTCTGTCCTCACCTGTCATGGCAGCCTGAGCTGGAAGGAGGGTGGTCTGATGGGTTCAGTGTTGGCTTTGAGCTGGCAGAGATACCTGGATGATGGTGGCCGTGAGATAGGGAAAAGACAGAACATAACATTAGCTCATGGCATTTTTGCCTGTGTGCTATGGCCCCCCACATTCCTTCTTGGTTTTGCTCTTCCAGGTACATTTAACTTGAGGTTACAGACTTGGGAGTCCTAGGATCCTATTCCTGCTTAGTGTTTTTAGTGATTAAACAAAGAAACCAAGAGGCAATAGATGACAGAGTTTTGTAACATGTGATCCATTGACCACCTGCCTGAGAATCATCTGAGTTATATGTGAGACATGCAGATCTCTGAGCCCAAGCCCAGGCTTTCACAGTCAGTCTATCAAGAATCTATATTTTTTAATGGCTCTTCAAATCATCATTCAATGTACAACAAATTTTGCACCTTGGCCCTAGTAAGAGCTCTCAGATGGTCTAATTTTCCCAGCCTGAATGAAGCCTATCTTTGCTTATATTCTTTCCTCTTTCCATTTAAGATGACCCTAGTCCTATCCATCCTTCAAGCTCACCTCCTCCTCCACGACACATAAGAAGTCTTTGTCAGATTTCTCCAGAATCTGTTGGCTTTCTTATTCCCTGTGAATCCATCCCCAAGCAGTGTTGCCTCATTCTCTTTCCCATTTATGTGCCTCCAGTCTCCTCAACTCAGCTATAAGTAATAAACTCCTCAGAGGCTGCTTTGTCCTCTCCAGTCCCTCATTCATCTCTAGGGCCAAGAGGACTATTTAATAAACAGTCCTTCCTCTAGAGTGCATCTGGCTCTCTGGATGGTGGCTATATGGTTTTAGACTATCGAATAGCAACCACATGGCTCTTACCTTACCCACTGCAAGTGTTGGTAGTGGGGATGCCTTGCCATTTGGAATCACAGCCTCCTTCTGCTATTTCTTTTGGTTCCCTAAGACTATCCTTCCTATTTCTATTTCCATTTGAAGTGGTAGAAATGGGCCCAGAAGAACTTGGATCATGTTTGTCAGAGTAAAGGGTTCATGCAAAGAGTTGGCAGACCACAAGAGTTTGCAAAGAGTTAAGTTTCACCTGCCCATGTTTGTCTTTCATCCAACACCTCAATAGGATGCCCTTCTTTGAGCTTTTCAATAGTTTAGATCATGAATGATCCCTGAAATACCCATGCATTGAAGGCTTGGTTGCTTTCCTGCTATTGGAAGGTGGTGAAACTTTTAGGAGGCAGAGTATAGTGGAAGGAAGTTGGGCCACTGGGGGCATGCCCCAGAAGGAGATATTGGGACTCTGACCCCTTCCTGTCTCTTTCTTTGCTTCTCAGGTGCCATAAGGTAAAGAGGCCTCTTCTACTGTATTCCACCATGATGTAGTATTCGACCACAGGCCCAAAGTAATGTAACCAAGCAGCCATGGACTGAATGAGGCCTCTGAAACCATGAGCCAAAATGAACCTTTCCTCCTTTTAAGTTTATTATCTCAGGTATTTTGTCACAATAACAGAAAGCTGGCTAACACAAGATTCAAAGACATCAAGGCAAAGGCTCAAGTTCAGCATTTCCCTGAAGACCGAGTTAAGACCTTGAGAAAAGCACTGACCAGGGCTTAGGTCAAATGTGTCCAGGCTGACTGCACATCTGTTCAGCTTCGATTCTCATCCCACGAGGCCCAGACATCTTGATAAGCTTCAGTAAGCATCTGGAGTTTTTGGAAGCCTGCTAAAATCACATTCCTTTCTGAGAATGCTTGGTCCATGCCTCAGCCTCATATCCAACAGTCATCCATAAGGAACTGGACACTGAATTCATTTCAGTGCCTTTTCAATGATCCAGGAGGCTTGTGAGGCAAGTAGGTTTAAATGCATGCCCAAGGGCACATCTGAGTTTTATGTAACCATTCAAATTCTCCTTCCTACTGCATGTGGCATTACCCTACCAGTCTTAATGCTTGACATAATCTACTTTTGCCTTTTCCCTTCATTTTTGAACAGCTCGCCTGAGCTCCTGAAACTCATAACAGAGATGTCAACTGTGGAAGCTGTTGAAGCCCCAGGACCATGTCATCTTTCATCAGAACATTCTTTTTAGAAGCCTTAAGAAGTACAATTGCTCTGCAGCCAAAGCTTGTTCTTTTTAAGTAAGAAGATGGAGCTATGGGCCCTTGGAAAAAAGGATTAGCATTTAAAAAATTAATAGCGCACATGACTTGGCTCTTCTCCACATATCTGTACATCACTACATTTCAGGAAAGACTTAAGTCTATTGAATTTTTATTCACTGTTTCCACTAAGGTTTTGCAATTTGCGTTGTCCTTGGCACCTTCCAGGTAGAAGCCAGCCAGCTGAGAAAAAAACACAACCATCTCTCCCATGATGTAAAACCCATGTTGGAAACAGATTTTGTTCCACAGTTTGGGGAGCAGAATACAAGCCATGATAGAAAAATTATAGAAGCGACTTATAACTTGGAAATATTTAGAGGGTGTGAAAAACCCCCTGATATTGAATGCAAAAATTTTGAATTTGTATATATTAGTTCATGTTCTGTTGCTATAACAAAATTCCTGAAGTTGAGTCATTTGAAAAGGAAAGAGATTTATTTCAAAAGCCCCATTTGTTTAGCCTCTGATGAGGGCCTTGTGGCAGATGGTACTGTGGTGGGTGTGAACACAGGAGAGAGATCACATGGTGATACAGGAAGCCAGAGAGTTTCAGTCAGGCTCCCTCTTCAATTACAATTCACCAAACAACTCATGAGAAGTAACTTACTCTGCAAGACCAGCATTCATCTCCCCCAAGGATGGTGCTCCAAAGACCTAATTACCTCCCCCTAGGCTTTGCCTCTTAAAGGTTCTACCACCTCCCATTATCACCACCCAGACAACTTTCAAGCTTCCAGTACATGAACTACATCCAAACCATAGCAATGTGCAAAGTTGGTTTTCCTAGAGAAAGAGTTTATATTCTGATCCAATTTATATAGTGGTTCATGATCCCGGAAAAGGTTGAAAAGGCAAACAAACACAAAGCTATGTTCAGATGTGCCCGGGTGCAGAACTGAGATGTGGGGTGCACCATCTGACAACTGATGTTGACGGTGGAGCCAGGAGCAGAAACTACCTGAAGTCAAGTTCGCCCAGACACTGTGGAGCCCATGGGTGTCTTAATTCTGGAGAAAGATACATGGGACAGGAGTCTATTGTTTTAAATTCAGAGGTAATCACTGAACCTTGGCAGGGGCAGTGTCTCTGCTTGGAACTAGATGATACAGATGAAAAGGCCTCCACTGTCTGTCTTCAGTGGGCGCATGTTTTACAGAAGAAAGAAAGGCATCCCCCTTGCTCCTCAAGTTATGGTTCACATATCTGTACGCTGCTACAAGAAGAAGCCAAGAGAAGCACCTGGTGTGCAGCAGCCGGAGCTCCAGTGTTAATGGGATAGGGGTGGAGAGGCCTGGCAGCTTCTAGAAACCCATGAGAGTTCAGATAATCTGAGCTCTCTCCCGCCCTCTGGAGCACACCCTCATCTTGCCTGTCTGATCACCGGTGCCTTCTCAGCATCAGGGGAGGAAACCTAACAGTTTCTGTTACAAGATATTATGTTGCCTAGGTGACTGTTGTACCTCTGGATGGGATGGAGGCAGACGTCACTAATGGAACGTGTTGCTACATTTTTTGGTGGATCATTTTGAAAAGTATTTAACTGGAGAACATTAGCACAGCTTGGGCAAAAGTGCTTTGGGGAAAAAGAAAGCTCCATATTTCTCCATCTCTTTCTGCAACTGCTCCCCGTGTGCATTTTTTGCAAGGGGCCTTTGGCAAAGGCCAACACATTTGGACTGGCTGGGAAGGCCCAGGCTCAGATACAATGGTCAATTGCTTTCTGGTCCTCACCACTTACTGTCAAAGATGACACAGCCCTCACAGGCCACCTGGAAGTGATTGAGAGGGTTGATTGCATAGAGAGGGGGTGAGCTGGAATGGGCTGGGCTTTGTTGTCCTGCATTATCCCTTCCTGATGCCAGCTATTTGGATCTGGACAGTAAGAACTTGCCTCGCCCTTCCAGCAGACGAAAATATCCCAGGCAGGATCACCTTCTATAATGCTAGTGACCTGGCCCCAACCCCTAAACACAGGTGATAGAAGCTGGGGAGGACTGAGTGATGCAGGAGCCACCAATAGAAAGAGGTACCGAGTGAGCATTATCTCTGCCAAGACAGGACCAAATGAGTTCTAAATCAAGAGCATCTAGAAAGTCCCAGGCGCCACCTACAAAGACACTTTCACAATCACACTCATTCCTGAGGGACAGGAGAAGATGAGCTCTTATCATTTGACCCCAGTGGAGGCCTAGGAATAGAGTTAGTAAAGGTTGACCTCCACGCCTCCATTATTCCTGCATCAATCAATGCCATCAGCAAAGGCCCAGTTCTGCCATGGCGTCCGATGAACATCTCACTGGCATCACTAAAGCACCCAGCAGAAAGTGGGATGCCCAGCGGGGTTAGATAAAGAAATGCAGGGCCCTCCGTGTCCTCACAAGTCCATTCCCACCACATCTTTACAACTGAATCCTCTCTCTACACTTGCCCCCTCTGCACCCATGTGACACAACATTCCATACTGAATGGACATGCCTTAGTCACTCATATGTCTCCCAACATTTCTCCATCCTCCCAGGGTCATCCTGGAGACTCAACCACTTTATAGCTATTTGCTTAGCTATAAAGCCTGCCTAGACTTAATGCTTGGGATGCTTCCCATTCTGTGATAGTCACACAATTATTGCTGACACTTGTGTGATCCAGATACGCTGTCTATATTACATCATATTTCTATCTATGTACCTATGTAGATCAATATGCCCCTTCCTATCATGTCCTCCTTTATAGATGAGGAAACAGGATTCAAATGGGAAAGATCTTCCCCCAAAGCCATGCTAGAACTAGAACTTGAACCCCAGTCTATTCACCTCTAACGCCTGTGTTATGAGTCCCTGTAGGACACTGCCTGTCCTCGGGTGCCCACAACAGAGCCTCCATCTGGGCACTGATTCTCACCCATTTGTTGGAAAGCAAACCCTTCATAAAAGGGGCAATAACTGACAGTGGTTTCCTGCCAAAAGGGCAATGTGTAAAGGTTTGATGAGATGTGTTTGGGAGTTCCAAAGAATCTCCCATTTTATAGTTTTATTAATTATAAAAGGAGAAATGGCAACTTTACATTAAGGAAAACTGGCAGACACAATCTTAAACAGGAGATCAGAGCTACGACCATCATACTGGAACATAACGACATCCTGTGGGTTCTCGTGTCACATGCTGAGAAGATCAAACATCATGCCGGTCTTCCTGCCCAAACGCCAGGCTTGAACTTAATCATGAGAAAAATAAGGAGTGTGCGTCTAGACCTGCCTGTGTTCTTCAAAAATATTAAGGGTAGAAAACACAAAGAAAGGCAAAGGCACAGCTCCAGATTAGAGAATAAATGTTTCAGATTAAAGGCAGCTGAAGGCAATGGATGTTCCTAGGTGGATTCTGAAACAGGTAAAAAAAAAAACTAGCTACACTGGACATTATTGAGGTACTAGGTGAAATTTGCATATAGACTACAAATTAAATAATAGTGCTTGTGTAAGTTGTTAAATTTTCTGATTTTGATAACTCTCCTGTGATTACATAGAAGAATATTCTTAGTAAATGCACAGTGTAGCACTGTGCTCCTTGGGTTATTGTATCCAAATTACTCAGCTAGTTCTGGAATTTATATTTATATAAATATAAAATAAATAGGAAGTATAAGAAAGCAAGTAAAGCAAAATGTAACCAATAGGTAGATTCTGGGATTTCAAAATTATATCAATGTTTAAAGTTGTAGGGAGTGAACTTGTTCAGGTTCAAGGTTCACTGTGCACACGTATGGAATTATCACAATGAAATCCCACCACATCATTAATGTATAATTCAAATCACGTAAGTTTTTTAAAAGCTGCAAAACTTTTTGTGGTAGTGGTTGCAAGTATGGGTGCTGGCGTTGAAATATAGTCATGTGTCACTTAGCAATAGGAATATGTTCTAAGAAGTGCATAGTCAAGTGACTTCGTCATTGAGCATCCTAGAGTGTGTACCGAACTTTGAGGGTGCAGGTCCATTATCCTCTTAATGTGACAGAGGACTGTTATACAGAAAACCTTTTATTTACAAGTAGAATTACACTCAAAACTAATGATTAAAAGTATAAGAAATACATACGTGAGTAACTCAGTTGTTTATTGTCATTAAGTGTGAAGAAGCAGGGCATAACTGTATCACCAGGCTTTTAGACACCTGGCAGTGGAGTGGACTTGTTTACACCAGCATCACCACAATCGGAGCATTGTGCTCCGATGCTGTGACAGCTCTGATGTCAGTGGATGGTAGTTTTCCAGCTCCATTATACTTTCATGGGACCACAGTCACTTATGCAAATAGTTGTTGACTAAACATCATTTCTTGGACCTTGACTATACTTAGTCTTAAACACTGGATCATCCAGATACCAGCTGTGTGACATTGGGTGACATACCCAGTGTCTCTGTGCCTCAGTTTCCTTGCTTGTAAATTGGAGGTAATGCTGAACCTTCCAATAGCTAAATAAATTAATGCAGGTAGAAGACCAGAAACAGGTGCCTCATAAGCACGCAGTAAGTATTAGCTAAGATTATCTATCAGGGGTGAGAAGGTGAACAGGGCTGGTTTCTTGGTATTGCCTGGTTTGCCCATTATGTGTGTCTGCTTTCTTGGTATGTCACCGTGTCTGCAGGGCTATGATTGTGAGGATGAGCAGCTTGTTATTAGATTTGTAGGCTGTCTCATCTAAAACAAGCTGTCCTCAAGGCTCTTGAATGCATTTATCAAGAATTCATGAAAACTTGGCAGCCTGCTGCTGTTGGTCCAGTCAAATGTGTGTGGTCTCGTCACTCATTAAACCTCCACTTTGTTCCCAGGGCAATGCCACCTATAAGTTTTCCTGAGTTCAGTATTTGTTTTTCCAAATGGCAGCTGCCTAAAAGTTTGAGGAACCTGGGAACTACAACTGAGATTTAGGCTAAAAGAAGAAATTGAGTCTCTCCAAAATGCAAAAAGATGGGCTCTTAAAAGAAAAAAGAAAAGATGGTTCTAGCCAGGAAGGGCGGTACATGCCTGTGATACCAGCACTTGGCAGGCAGCAAGAGGATCACAAGTTCAGCCTAGGCTAGATATGGAGACACTGTCTCAAAACAAAAATAAAACTGGACACTAGGGTCTGTTTTTGTGAGATGCTAGCCATTTACCCAAAAATCCAATTTTAAGTTAGAGAATCATCCATCAATTAACAAAGACTGACTTATGCCTGCTGAGCAGGAGCCACTGGGCTAGGCACCCTTGGAGCTTACAAATAATAAGATGTGGAGGTTTTTGAGCTGTCCTCAGATGACTACGACAGAGGACCACAGGGTCCAGAGAAAGAGGAGAGAAAGAGAGAGAAAGGAGAAAGAGAAAGTCAGGCCTGGATTAAGTCAAAATGGTGGCCATGACCAGGTACCAGGGACCTGGAGGCCATGGGAAGGAAGGTGGATTCCAATTGTAGTACCACTGACCAATGATATGGACCAAGTCCACACAGAAAGACCAGAGAGGGAAGCAGTCAGAGCCCCTCATTCAAGCAAAAGATGATGGTCCTATTCCTGGGAGCAGTAGGAAGAAATAAGACTTCTTTTGAGGTAAAGCCATCAGGACTTGCCCTCGAGAATGGACTGGGCTGGAGTGGGGGCTGATGAGGTGGAAACTGGAGCCAAGAGCGACCCCTGATCAAGAAAGAAAGGTCAGACTCCAGCAAGTGATGGTGGGAAGAAGGATGCCATAGGCAGAAAATTGTGAGAAGAAATAGGAGATGAGAAAAATGGAGCCCATGTCCAGGGAAATAGGAGTCACTGGGCTCCATCTGGAGAATGAGGTGCAGAAAGGAAAGGTGTGAAAGACGTGATTGGAGCCCAAATGGAGAATTCCAGACCAAAGAAAATAAATGCCTTCCGGCAGGCAATATGGAACCACCAGAGAATTTTGAACAGATTAGAAAATCCCAGCAGGCCAAATGCTTAGAGCATGTCCACGACCTTCCTAATGACTCATTCTTTCACTCCATGGCTTCAAGAGTGTTTTGCAACTAGAATAAATCTCTCTATTGGTTCTACAGAAATCACCAAGCCACCAACATGGCCTACCTCACTGAGTTTTAAAACAGTTTCATTCCCTTTTTAAGGCTGTTGGTGGGCCAACATATTTACCCGACTATTGGCAATTTCACACATTCAAATTACAATCTCCAGCTTCTGCAAATAAAAGACTTTTATGTCCCCCAGTTGCGAAGTTTACTCGCAATTTCTATGCAGAGCATTCTGTCTGTGCTTGCATTCGGAGGCTGTGTAAAACACATCTGTTCCCTGCCACATTTGAGAATTCCCAGGAAAAGAAGATCTTGTTGTAAAAGTCCTGGCATCCCTAGTCTTTCCAAAGGATGCTGCAGAAAACAACCCTGACAACAGGGCCAAGTATTTTGAAAAAACCCACCGCCAGAGGAAGGCTACAATGATGAGTTATGATGGTTCAGTCAAGAGTGGTGGTGTTGAAGCCCTGGAGGAGAAAGCATCAGTCTTTTTGGCCTCTAGATGGGATGACCAGTTTGGAACTTCTGTGGGCGTTGTCACTCAGGAAGCATTTGGGGTGGTGAACGTGAAAGCCCTTTTAATGGTGGAGAGAAATTAAAGATTAGTTGCTATTCTCATTCTTGACTGAGCTGTAGGTCTAGCCCTCTCTGCTGGACCACAAAGGGAAGGGAGCAGAGGATAACAGGAGATTAAGAGCAAGCAAGGACTCCACAGTTGGATAGACTGAGTTTTGAGTCTTAGTGATGAGACAATGAACTTGACCTCTCTTAGTTTCCTGTACAATGCAAATAAAAATCCCTTTGTGGAATTTTTGCAGTCATTCAGTAAGATGACACATTGTAACCCTATATCTTGCATTATATTTCCAGTAAGGCTTTTAAAAATCGCCTTATAACCATGTTGAAAGCAATTTTCCACAGTAAGCCATTAGACTGAGCTCATGGAGCTACAGAGAAACTGCACTAGCGTGGTTGAATAACCAGGAAGGTATCATGGAAGTCAGAATTGAGCCACAAGAAGCATGCACACAGGGCTTTGTACTTCTCTCCTACAGAGTTTAACACATGTTCTAGCTGAGCTACACCTGACTTTAATGCAGGCCATGCCTGGATCTTTCTTGTAGTGGCTATGGTACAGTGAAAGGCATGCAAAAACAGAGTGATCAATATTGGATGGAAAGATAGATGGATGGACAGAGGATGTAGCAGTCAGACTTTTTGTCACTGTGACAAATGCCCAAGAGAAACAATTTAAAGGAGGAAAGATTTATTTTCACTCAAGATTTCAGAGCTTTTGGTCCAAGGTCCACTGGCTCCATTACCTTGAGCCTGAGGTGAAGAGGAATTTCATGGTAGTGGGACCATGAAGAGGAGGCTGCTCACCTAAGGCAGCCAGGAAGCAGAGGGGGGAAGCCTAGAACAGGATATAGTCACCAAGACACACCCTTGGTGACCTACTTCCTCCAACTAGGCTCTACTCCAAAAGTTTCCATCACCTCCCAATAACACCATCAAATTATGAATCCATCAGAGGACTAACCCATCGATTAGGTCAGGGCCCTCAGGATCCAATCACTTCTTAATGACTGGATCCACCAGCTGGTGACCCAGTCTTCAAATCCTGAGACTTTTGGAGGGCACGTCATATCCAAACCATAGCAGATGGATACATGGATGGATGGTGAGTGAATGGATGGATCTAAAGAGGGAAATGGCTTAAACTCCTAGCAAAGAAGAAAAATAGTGCAAATGTTTGGAGGTGATGCCAGATAGAGCCTTTGTGGCTACTGAGCTTCTGATGCTTGGAGCAGGGGTGATGCACTAGGGAACTTTGGGAAAATAGGTGCCTAGATATGAGAACCCTATTTGAGGTCCTCTGACAGCTAGGAAGAAGATGCTCTCCTGATGTGGAAGTCACTGGGGCATCTTCAGGTAGAAAATATCAGAAAAAGAAAGAGATGTTAGAAGAGGTGGTCTGACAATGGTGTGAGAAAAAGAAGCAGAGAGTCAGAAATGAGAAGAAGGAAACCGTTCAGAGACGGCAGTACAGAAGCAGAGGAGGCAGAGAAATTACTTCAGTCGGCAAACTCAGGTTCATCTGTGTGACTTTGAACAAGTTGCTCAACATGTAAATCTGTTTCCTCAAAATGTCTGACATATAGTTCTCTTCTTCTTTCAACAAAAATCCCCTTTGGGAATATCTTAAATAGCTATAACATTCAGTATGAGTGTTTCCTCTGTATCAGTCCTGTGTCAGGGCTCTGCAGACTCAGCCAACTTCCCTCACTGAACAGACCCAACCATTCTGGAAGTTAATCTTAGTGTCTCATTTACTAATTGAGGAAACTGAGACTTTGGGCAGTTTAATGACATAAGAAATCTCTCAACAATCTCCCGTCAGCCTGATGCCTTAGTCTGCATTTTATTATTTTTAAATAACCTTTTTTTTTTTGAGGTATACTATTATGGTATTTACCCTTCTTTTTTTTTTTTCTTCTTTTTTTTTTTTGGTGGTACTGGGATTTGAACACAGGGTCTCATGCTTACTAAGCAAGTACTCTACCACTCAAGCCACTCCACCAGCTCTTTTTTGTGTTAGGTATTTTTGAGATAAATTCTCATGAACTATTTGCCAGGGCTGGCCTCAGACCTCAATCCTCCTGATCTCTGCCTCCCAAGTAGCTAGGATTGTATGCATGAGCCACCAGCACCTGGGTATGTGTGACCTTCTTAAATGGCTCCAATGTTCCTCCCTTCTGATGTTCATACCTTGTATAGTCTCCTTTCTTTGTGTTGGATTAGAGCCAGTCGCTTGCTTCTGAGAAGTAGACAAATGATGAGATGTCACTTCCATGGTGAGGTTATGGAAGACTGTGACTTTTTTCATCTTGGTAGCGCTCTCTGTTGCCTTTTTGGCTTGCATGCTTTGGTGAAGCAAGCTGCCATACTAGAGACATCTGTGTGACCAGGAACTAAGGGTGGCCTCTGGCCCAACAGCCAGCAAGCAACCAAGGCCCTCAGTCCAATAGCCTAGGAGAAACTGAATCCTGCACACAACCACCTGAGTAGGCTTGCAAGTGGAGCCTTCCCCAGTGAGCCTTGAGATGAAACTGCAGACCTGGCCAACTGTTTACTTAAAATACTCTGAAACAGAGGACCCAGTATAGCCTGGATTCCTGACCTGCAAGAAAATAACGTTGTTTCAAGCCACTACATTTGGGGGTTATTTGTTATGCAGCATTAGGTAACCAATACAACATGCACAGAGAAAAGTGTGCAGATCAAAATTGTTTGGCATGATGAATTTTTACCAAGCAAACACAGAGGTGTAACCACTGGTTAATCAACGTAATCAGCCGATGGAAAATTACCAGCACTTCAGAATCTGTGTGCTACAGCTCCCAGTCCCCACCCTTTTTCAGCCTAAAGAAAACCTCTGTCCTGACACCTAAAACCACAGATTAGTTTTGCCTGACTTTGAACTTTGTAGAAATAGAATTATATGGTGTGTACTCGTGTCTGACTTCACTCATGGAGCCTGTTGTCTGAATTACTCCCCAAATTTCCTCACCAGTGGAACAAGTCAACTTCATTATAAATCTTATTTTACCAAGATCTTCGTGCATCTCCTAAAGTGACTTCTGTGTAGCAATGTTTAGCTGTCCCTGTCTATGAAAATATCATGCTTATACTTTTGTGAGGCCTTGATAGAAATTGAACCACCTTAAAGGAATCCTTTATTTTTGTCCTTTGTTACCATAAAATCACTAGGAGAGCCTAAATAATGCTGGCGGACTGGCTCAAGTGGTAGAGCATCTACCTTGCAAGCGTGAGGCCCTGAGTTCAAACCTCAGCACTGCCATAAAAAGAAAAAAAATAAAGAACCTGGATAAGTACTAAATTTTTCCAGGCCAAGGTTTCCTGGTAGATAAAATTAGGAAGTTGGATCCACTTCTGAGTTCTGTCTGTGGAATCTTTAAACTTGAAAGGGAGATTTCTAGTCCAGATCATCCTGACTCCATCCTGCCACTTCTTTACCCAGGTGTGTTCATAAATTTAAATAATTTTTCAAAATGTAGTTTTTTAACTCATCCCATAGATACGTACAATCTGCCACTTGGGATGGAGATTTTATGAAATGAAGTCCATTATAAATAAGATGTGTGTTCCTAAAGGGTTGGAAATCATAGGACTGGGGAAAAATGATGGCTTGACTTCTTCAAGTGGAAAGTGAAACCAATAAAGACAAATTGCAATAATAATTGCTTCGTTCTAATCAGTGGCAAATTATGGGTAAGTGGGTAACTAGGAGGTGAGTCCCAGAGAAAGCCTTTGGCTGTGTATTAGACACAAATTTGAAAATGTAGCCTTGAGTAAAAGCATTTTGACTCCCATGGGCCATTTCTTTCCACATCTGCACTGTAAGTCTGCTCCGCTCATCACCCACAGCCACAGCTCTGTCTGTCCAGGCCGATGTCAAGGAGAAATGACTTGCTTTGTAGAAAAGGGGAGCAGCCGTTGGGGAATCTTTTTGGCTAGAACCCTCAGCCTCTACTTTGGTCATCTGTGGTTGCTCAATTTGCCGGAAATTTCTATGATAGCTTTCTTCTTAAAGCTTATCACATTTAAAACCACAAAATTGCCACACTGCATTTACCAAAATCGTATTTATTAAAGGAAATGAAGCATTATCCAAATGCGTGTGCTTGTCTGACCTCGCTCAAGTTTTATTGACTTCCCTGCCTCCTGTCTTTGCTTCTACTCCCTCCACCCTGGTCTACGGGATTCCTGGGGCTCTTAGGTACAGACAGGGTGCTCTTGACCTTCAAGGCCTTTTTGGCCCTTACTAGTTTTGCCCCTCTTCAAGGCTCCATTAAGAGGCTTCCTCTGCTCACCCTACCCAGGAGCTTCTCCCCATTCTTCTCTGTCACTGCATGTGAATTCGTATAAAGATGTGCCGTCACTCTTCTGTACAGTTTGTTGTTGCTCAAAACTAAATTTTTATTAGGACATTCCCATACCATAAAATTCAGTCTTTTAAAGTGTACAGTTCAGTGGTTTCTAGCACGCTTGGCCCTCTGTATCCATGGGGTTTGCATCTGCAGATAAAATCAACCACAGATAGAAAATATTTGGGGATGAAACTCCATCAGTACTGAGCATGTGCACACTTTTGCCCTTGTCATTATTACCTGGACAATACAGCATAACGACTACTATGTAGCATTCACATTATTATATGTTATCCAGGGATGACGTCGTGTGCCCAGGAGGAGGCATGTATGAATACCATGGCATTTTATATCAGGGATTTGAGCATCCTGGAATTAGATTATCTGGGGGGGGCGGTCTGGACTCATCCCCCCAAAGATACCAAGAGACAACTGCATATTCACAAAGCTGTGCAATCACAGACATAATCTATTCCAGAACATTTTCATCACCCAAAATAACTCTGGTCCCCATTTGTAGTCACTTCCCATTCTCCCTTCCCATAGCCCCTGGACCACTTTCTGTCCTGTTGGGTAGAAATACGGTCAGACAATGGGTGGCATTTCATATCTGGCTCTGGTCACTCAGCATAATGCACTCAGAATTTCATTCCTTGTTACATTTGAATAAACGCCATGCGTACACCACATTTTGGTTCTCCATTCGCCAATGCCCTTTCTCTTTTGACTATCAGGAGTCACATTCCCACAGACATTCCTGCCCAGATTCTCGTGCGACATTTATTTTTCATGTGAATTGTTCCTTCTCTAATGCTGCAACCGCAGTGAGATGTCCCTGAGGGTAAGTTTCTCTTCTGTCTCATTAACCGCTGTCTCCCCCGAGCCCTAGCACGCACCTGGCATGGCATGTGAGCATTTGATACTAAAAGACTCAAAGAACAAAATAATAACACATGTAGTGTTCTACAATGTATTTTTAAATCAATTTTATTGTTATAATAAATAACAATTGCATAACACATCCAATACTTACATATAAAAATGCACACATTTTAAGTATACGATTTGATGAGTTCTTACAAATCTATATATTTGTATAACTACTACTACAATCAAGATAAAAAATGCTAACATCACCGTAAAATAGTCCCTCATGCCCTTTGCAGTCCATACTCAGCCCTAATTCCAGCTCCCTCCCAACACAGATCTTCTTTCTATCCCTGAAGACTAGCTTTGTCTTTGCTAGACTTCCGTGGAATATGTACTCTTGAAGCTGGACTTTTGCTTAGCATGTTTTTGCGATTTATCCCTTATCGTTGCATATGTCAGTCTCGTGTTCTCTTTTACTTATGAGTAGTAACCCACTGTAATATGTCACAATGTGTCTGTAGTGAAAATCAGAGTCGTTTCCAGCTTAGGGATTTATGGATTAAGCTGCTATGGCCATGTATGGACAAGTCTTTGTGTGGACATATGTTTTCATATTTGGGGTGTACACCACAAGTAGAATTGCTGTGTC
Organism: Castor canadensis; assembly: GCF_047511655.1. Classification (NCBI taxonomy): domain Eukaryota; kingdom Metazoa; phylum Chordata; class Mammalia; order Rodentia; family Castoridae; genus Castor; species Castor canadensis. The sequence goes on along the minus strand of NC_133392.1, from coordinate 152,664,924 downwards.
TAAAGGCAAATGCCCAACTTCTGCCCAAAGTAGTGGTAACAATATTTTACATTTCCACCAATGAGGTGTTGCCTTTCTCCCAGATCCATGAGCCTTATCAGACTTCACGTCATCAGTCTCTAAGGCTTAGTCATCCGAGTGGATGTTGGCATCTGGGGCTTTCATTTGAGTTTCTTTCATCACCTAATGGCATAGAGCATCTGTAAATGTCCTTTCTGGACGTGGGTGTGTCTTCTCTAGTGATGTGTCTATTCGAATATTCTGCCTCTTTTTGTAGGCATTCTTTATATTACATTTCTGGTGTACACTGTTTATTTGTGTCTTTTGCAGTATTTATTTTAATTGCCAAATTTATTGGCAAGAATTATTTACAGTATTTCCTTAATATCCTATTAATGCCTGTAGGATCCCTACTGACGTCCCTTATGACTTGGGTATCCTCTGTTTCTCGATAAATCTAGCTAATGGTTTATGAATTTGTTAAGGTTTTAAGCTTTGGTTTGTTTTTCTCTATTGGTTGACCATTTTTTTATTTCATTAATATCTGCTGTTATCTTTATGTTTTCTCTTTTTTGTATTTTGGGTTTAATTTGCTCTTCTTTATATTCTTAAGGGAACACTTAGGTAATTGACTTTAAATCTCCATTTTCTTTTTTATCACACTTAAAGCTATAAATCTCTAAATTTTGCATATCATTTTTCATTTTTATTTAGTTCAAAATGTTTTCTAATTTCCCACGTGAATTTTTTTTGACCCATGGATTAGTTAGAATGACAGTTATCTGGGAATTTTCAGCTGTTTTCTGACTTAATCAGAACTCTAGACTGCTAGCAAGACAATCTCCGTGATTTTAAACCATTTTCAATTTATCAAGAGCCTTGTCTGGGACCTGCCACATGGTTACCTGGGTGAATATCACATGTGTACTTGAAATGAATATATGGCTGTTGTGTGTCAGAGCTGTCTGTAAATGTCATGTTTTCTGTATAGTTACTGATTTTCTGTTTTCTTCATTTATTCATTACTGAGAGAAGAATGCTGGAGTTTTCCACTGTTTGTGGATACGTGGCTTTCTCCTTTCAGTTCTGCTAGTTTTGTCTTACACAGACGGACTCTGACGCTCTGCTCTGTAGGGTTGTTATGGCCTCTTGATGAATTGATCTCGTTCCATTCTGTACTAGTCCTCCTTATCCCTGTTGGAATTCCTCATTCAGAAGTCTATTTTGTGACGCCACTCACTATAGCAGCTTTCTTATGATACATCATTACACAATAGGAGTTTGTCCTGCCTTTCACTTTTAATCTACTGTGTCTTTAGTCGTAGAGCAGGTTTCCTGGGTATAACATGCACTTGGGGCTTGGTGTTTGCTTGTTTGTTGTTTTAAATCCAGCCTGACAGTCTGGTATTTAACTGCATTGTTTGGGTCACTTGCATGTGATGAATTTATTGTATGTGTACCTAAGTCTATCATTTTGCTACGTGTTCTCTGTCTACCATGTGTTTGGGTTTGTTTGTTTGTTTTGCTAGGGGAATATGGGGTTTGAGACACCATCTCGCTATATTGGTCTGGCTGGCCTGGAACTGGCTATGCAGCCCAGGCTGGCCTCAAACTTGTCATTTTCCTGCCTCCGTCTCCCAAGTGCTGGGATTATAGATGGGAACCACCAAGCCCAGATCCTTATCTCTTTGTTCCTTTGTCCCCTTGTTTTTTTAAAAGTATTTTTAAAGGTTCATTTTTCTTCATTATTGATGTATTAGTTATATTTAATGGTGTAGAGGGTTACTCTATGGCTTACATTATGTAGGCTTCAATTATCACAGCTTCTAAGCATGGGGGAGGGGAATAAGGGCAAATGATGGAGGGGGTGAATTTAACCAGTTATATTATAAGTACTTTTATAAATGTCACAATGTACCCCCAGTACAACAATAATATGGTAATTTTTTAAATTAAAAATAAATAAATAAATAAATAAAAGAAATGAAATAGTGAGGATGCTGATCCGTCTATCCAAAAAATGATAAAAAATAAGTTCTCACAACTCAACTTCAGGTGAGACATTATCGCTTCGTGTCTAAGATTAGAACCTTAAACAAAATACTTTCTCCTCTTTCCCATCTTTTGTAATATGTGTTGTCATAGATTTTACCTCTGCACATATTATAAATTTCCTGGTACCTTGTTATTGTTTCAGTTGCTTTTTAAGGAAATTTTGAATGAGAAATAATTTTGTCATACTTGTCTATGTGTTTTATCACTTCCAGTATTCTTCATTCATTGGTGGAGAGCCTTCTCCTGAAGGATTTCTTTTAACATCTCTTCTAGTACAAGTCTTTCGGTAGCAAATTCTCTCAATTTTTGTATGTCTAAAAAAGTCTTTACTTTTAAAAGATTTTTCACTGGCTGGAGATGTAGCTTAATCTTAGAGCACCTGCCTGACACACAAGAGGCTCTGGGTTCAACAACAAAAGAAAGAGGGAGGGAAGGAGGGAGAGAGAGAGAGAGAGAGAGAAGAAAAAAGGTAGGAAGGAAGGAAAGAAGAAAGAAAGAAGGAAAATCCTATTATTGAAACCAGAGTTTTGAACTCAAGACCCAAACCCCTGAGATTCCACATGCCAGGTCCTGTAACTTGTTGCCCCTAAATGCCAAATAAAGAGGCATGGTGAGGGCGGAGAAAGGAAATTTATCACACGGCTCGGGACTTGCCATGGGAAGAGGCAGAATAAGCACTCAGCTCATCCTCAGCCATCTTAACGGTAGGGAGTTAAAGGTTTAAACAGAAAAAAGAACTGGGGGCAGGGGACAAAATTATGCATAGTTAAACAGTCCCAGTCGCAGGTGTGTGCTGGTTTTTTTTTTTTTTTTGGCAGCACCGGATTTGAACTCAGGGTCTCACGCGTGCTGGCAGGTAACTCTACCACTTGAGCCATTCCGCCAGTCCACCTCTCAATATTGTCCTGCATCCCTGGAGAGTCTGTCTCCTTTCTCTGAATTTCATTTTACATGGGTTCTGAGCTATTATCTCCAAGTTCATTGACTTCTTGTTCTTCAATATTTAATTTGTTCAATTTATTCACTGGATAGTGACTGTTTAATTTCAGATAGTGTATACTTCCATCTCTAGAAACTTCCTTGGCTTTTCCATATCCTCCCTTTCTTTTCTCAGTACATTCAGCTTTTCCTTTAAATATCTGAAAATAGCCAGAAATGATTTTTTTAAAAGCTCCTTCTCTGCTAATTCTATCATCTCTGTAATATCTAGACCTATTTTCATTGATCATTTATTTTCTTCCTGGTTGTGGGTCCTGTGTTTCTGCTTCTTGGCTGTCTGGTAATTTTTTATTGGATGTTAGACATTATAGATTTGATCTGTGGGGTGTAGATCTTAATCTCTTCTTTTAGAGAGTGCTTTCCGTCTTTTTTGGAGGGGAAGGGGGACAGCCACCTTACAAGTCACTTTTGTCTTTCCTGGCTGGTTTCTAAGATGCATTTCAGAGTTTCTAGAATAGTCCTTCCTAGAACGATGCTAAGTGTGGCCTCTCTAGAGTATACAGGATACCACTTGATTACAGAATCCCCAGTGGCCATGCTCGCTGCAGCATGGGCAAAGGGACATTGAAACTAACCCTGGGAACCACTCTGGTTCCCAGGCAGGTTGCCCTTTGCCTGTCTCTGGGGACTCATCTTACATGTGCCTGCCCCTCTCCTTACCAAGATTCCAGGGGCCAGCTCCATCCTCCTCACAACCGAGCGTCCAACTCTCTGAACTCCTTTTTCTGCCTCCTGAATTCATCAGGCCTCCTCTGTACTGCACCTCTAGGTAGAAAGTCAAGGCAACCAGATTCTGCCCTTGTGTGTTTTCCTTCTGTCAGGTATCACAGATCCGATCTGTTGCTGTCCAGTATCTGAACACTGTTGCATATACAATGTGTCCAATTTCTAGTTAGTGAAGGCAACAGAGGAAGTCTGCCCCCTGCTTCCTGTTAGGACTGGAAGCAGAAGTTTTTTTATGAGGCAGGCTAGAATTACGGGAATTTCAGGACTCTTAGAAAATATATGACTTCATACTGTATTTCAGGTTGGACATTCCTCTCTTTCTCTGAGCCTTTTTTCAATTGCAAATGTGTGTAGGTTATTCACACCCTAGCTCAAAGACAACTCAAATCACCTCCACCTGGCCCAGGGACCACACATGCCCTGCCCACTCATTGATTATTGGTTGGGAATCACCAGGTTCTTCCCTTCCCATTGGTTAGCATAAGTTTTAAAGGCACCTGGAGAAGACAAAATCTCTTTCTGCTTCCAGCTTCCTCCTGGTCCCACCATGTCCCCTTTTGGAATTCCCTTCCCTAACTTTTAATAAACTCCATCCACGTGTCCTGCTATGGATTCTACCACACAGGACACAAAGACTTTGGAAATTTCTGATCACAGACTGTACATTGCCATTAACACTTAAGAGAACACATTTTTCAACAGAGCTCAATTTCATCATCTCATCCCTAATCCTGATCCACGAATAATTCATTTCAACTGTAATCCTATAGAGATTTGTTCAGTTACTATCGTTATTAGGGTCATAAAAGAATAATAGCTATTATGAAATATCTATTACTAATTAGTTATGATGCTAAACATTTCATAACTATTCTTTTATTAACTGTATCTTGTCTTATTTTGCTTTATTTTATTTGGCAGTACTGGGGTTTGAACTCAGGGCCTCATACTTGGTAGGCAGGCGCTTTACCATCTGAGCCACTCTGCCAGCAAGCTCTAACTCAAGTTGAGGAAATTGAGACTACAGTAGCAGGGACAGAACAGGATTCAAACACAAAAACTATTCTTTTGTACCCCATCCCCAAGTGTCTGAAACTCCCCAGACCTTAAATAAACTGGGGAACTGGGGGAGGAGGGCAGGTACAGTTATAGTCAACAGTTCCACACCAGTAGTTTCCAAACTGGGGCAGGGTGAAGGAGATACAATTTCCTGGGTTCTAGCCCCAAATGTCTGAGTCATAATTTCTGGGGGATTGAGTTTACAATCTGTTTGATTTAGGATACCAAGGGACTCTTTCACAAACAGATTTGAGAATAACCACTCTGACAGCACTGGGTATTTACTCTTTCCTGATGTTGGTCTTATTTATAACTGTTTCCAAATGATCACAAGCAATTTCCCTCTACCTGAAGCCCCTGCACCCCCTCTGCTACACAATCCTGCCAGGTACTATTTGAACTCTGAGACCTCCAGCATCCCCCACCCACCAAATCAAAAAATGAGAGTGAACTTCAGCAATAAAAATCTTTCCTGTTGAAGTGTGGAAAGCAGCTGTGACTAAATGTTTCCTGGCAGCTACCTGTACCTGTTCTCTATCATTTGCATTTAAATACAGTGACTTTTTTGTTAGAAAAAAAGAAGAAGCCTCAACATGCAACAGGTTTTCCATTAAGCCTCTGTTCCAACCCTCCTTGAATCACAAAGCTTTCTGCTACAAAGTCAGGCTGCTATCAAAACACAATGATTTAAACTAGGAGTTGGGTTTCTCAGTTCTAAACACCTCAGTTTTCATGGCTCTCAAATTCATCAGGAGTTGGGGAATGTCTCTTCTTACTTGGTTGTTTTTATTATTTAACATGTGGATTTTTTAATCAGCAAACATGTCTGTCAGTATTTTTGCTTTGTTTTTTAAACTATTTTGAAGGACCTTTACTGTAGGCAAATGTAGGCCCCAGAGTGACCACACGGAGAGGAGTGATCTGGCCAAGAGATTCTTTATTGCCGGGTGGGAGAGGGGGAGGGCCGAGAGAGAGAGAGAGAGAGAGAGAGAGAGAGAGAGAGAGAGAGAGAGGGGCAGGGGCTGAAATACCCCTCTGTGAGACTCGGCATGATCTGATTGGTTAGGATCTTATGGTTCATGCTGATTGGAGGTTGGGGCAGAAGGAGGATTCAAGCTAGACTTGAGGCAGGACTGTGACCCTGGGAAACAGAAGCTTAAGGGTGCAGTAAGAACCAAACCTATCGGCGCCATTATTGCCAACATTTGCTTTTAAAATTATATTCTCTGGAATTAACACTAAGTCTTGAGAAATGTAGAGTAGCATTTCTTAGTGGCCCTGAAAGGACAAAAGGCACCAAGACCCACCCTTTCCGCTCTGAGGCACTCCTTCAGGCTCTTTAATGTGTACATCAGGGTTTAAAATTTTGGTTTGTCAAGGTGAAGAGGATTTATTGATCGGGGTGTAGGCAAACAATCAAAGGAAATGCTGAGTATTTATCTTTTTAAACAGTCCATCTCAAAGTCAAAACCAACCAGAACATTTTGTATTGAGAATGAGCAAGCCAGGTGAGAAACAGAGAGATTATTATCTGTGCTAAGAACTGATTTTGTCCACTCTCCTTTTGATGCAAATGGCAGGCTTTGGGTTATAAAACACTATTAATTGTTGAGCAGCTCTTACTTTCAGTGTAGCATGGAGGCTATTTTATTACAGAAGGTCATGCAATATTTTTAAGTCTAAACCTGGGTTTGATTACCAGGAAAGAAAAAAGACAGTCACAGAATTTGGTATGTATCATTTTGTCCCTAGCTCTTTAAAGCAGTCCTAGCCTGCTGTGCAAAGTTATTTGCATTTATTTGATCCGAAAATGATCATGTGTACTATAAAAGCATCATTCATTTCCTATTACCATTGACCCCCAGAGACTTTGACTCAGAACTTGCCAGGAATTTCAAACGGCAGGTGGTGGGGCTGTATTTTTCTAAGATTAATCATAGTCCAAATTCAGTGATTACAACTCATTAAAGAGAACAGATTTCCCGCTAACGAATGCTTAGTGCCAGAATCCAAACTCAGAAGTTACAGCCCCAGAAATATGAGGGCTGAGGAACCCTGAAAGAAGAGCTAATAGTCAAAGGCTCCTTTTTTGCACGTTCTGGAGCAACACACCAAAGGCTGGTTCCCTTTCAGACCACATAGTTCCCGCTGCCTTCGTTCTGAAGGTGTCACAGGCAAATAGAAGTGTGAAGACTCGGGGTCTATGTTTTGAAGCTTCACTTACCTACTGCTGTTGAGCCTGTGAACGACCGTCTGCAAAACCTGTGTTACCGGGGGTGATCTCAGAAAAACCTGGTTGAGAAGATGTCAGGTCCTTGTGTCTCAGAACAAAGAACTGGACAAAGACACAGATTGGAAAGCAATATTGCAAGGAAAGTTCAGGCACCACAAAAGAAAGAGTGGCGGACTTTGGCCAGAGGGCGCAGAAGCATTGATCTTTGTTCAAAGGGCAGTTTGTAAGTTGTAAGGGTAAAGGAGAGAAGAATCTGGGCGGACTTTGCAGGAGGAGCTAGAGTGATTGACAGGTTTGATTGACAAGGTCTCGGCATATAACACGGGACAGTCTGTGCATGCTTGTATGTTGATTCCGAGAGAGAGAGAGAGAGAGAGAGAGAGAGAGAGAGAGAGAGAGAGAGAGAGAGAGAGAGAGAGAGAGAGGCTTAAATACCCCTCAGTGGGACTCAGCATGATCTGATTGGTTAGGATCTTATGGTTCATGCTGATTGGAGGTTGGGGCAGAAGGAGGATTCAAGGTAGACTTGAGGCAGGACCGTGACCCTGGAAAACAGGAGCTTAAGGGTGCAGTAAGAACCGAAACCTATCAGTGCCATTATTGCCAACACAGGACAGGTCTCGTGACAGACAGAAAGGTTATGATATGGTAACTGTAAATGATTCCCAAATTTAGGCACTTACAATAACATAGACATTTCTCATTCACACTACCCAGTTTTGACTCATGGGAGAGAGAGAGAGGGTTTCCTCTGACCTTCTTACTCAGGAACTAAGACAAAAGAAGCCTCCAATGTTTACAGTAGCAGGCAAAGGAAACAGCCATTCAAACCCCACAAGGGTTCTGAGCGACTTTCTCTAGGAAGCACTCCCATTTACATGGTACATGGCTCCACCTGGCAGACGTGCAGGGCCATGCCATCCAACCCTGGGACCAGGAGGAGAGGACCTGCAGGTATTGGTGACAGCGCTGATACCTACAGAGTCTATTCTTGTGGTACCCCAAACAGCTTGCCTTCTCTTTACAGACAAAGCAGCCCCTCACCTTAGTAAAGTGCCACTCAGGCAGGATATGGAGCTAAAGGTTGGGGTTCTCTGGCCTCTGTATCAGGTCTGGGTCCGGAACTAAAAAGATGATGCACGGGCCTCCACACAGTCAATACATAAAGGAAGTGTAGGAATAGAGCAAGCATGAGTTTCCTTCCACAAAGATGGAGGGCATTCCCTGAAAAGGCCACAATTCCACTGTGCGGGAGGGTCTCCCCTGTCCATTGTCCTTTGTGGAGCTTGGCTGTGTCTTATCTGAGAGTCTTCACTTACAGATATTTCCTTTGACTACAGCTGAGGTAAGAGATAAGTCTTCCTTGGGGTGAGCACTAGTCTCAGCTCATACCATGCATGTACAGTTGGGACGCTAAGGGTCCTTTTAAGTCTAGAAAGTCACATCCTCAGTCTCAGTTTCTTTCATTATGACAATTTACCCTGTAAACACAGCTTGTTAACTTTCTCAGCCATTTCTCTTTCCAATAACCATACCTGCTGTACATTTCCAGATATACCCCTCCCATGTACCATATTTCTTGCTCTCATGGCCTTCCTTCCACTTTTTAACTTAATCTATGGCACCTTGAACCCATCAAGCAGTGGTGGGAGAATCACATCCTTATTTTCTTTTCTCCTGAGATATTTGGCACAATGGGTAAGATTTGCTGGAGCGCAGCTTGGTTGGGTGTTTACTTGAGATACTTGGAGCCATTAAAAGGTTTTTAACAATGAGGACGATGGCACACAGTACTTTTTATTCGACCCTTGCTGCAGATGGAGTTTTAATTGCTCTTTATTGCCCTGAGTCTTTATTGATTCCATTAGTGTTTGGAGTTGAGATGCTGGTGCTGCTTGTAAATATACAGCTCCTTGAATTCATGATCCCTCCCCAACCTTATCTTACCTTTCCTGTTTACAAACTGTCCAGCCTTTTTCTGAGTTCATCTCACAAGGGTGACACCTTGTCAAATGCAGCCAACAGCGACCTGTGCACCCCAGTTCCATTCCATTTTCTATCCTGTTTCCCTAAATGTGCATGTTCACCAACCTAACCACAGGTGACTTTGCCAAATGTTTTCCAGTTCATGACATGGGTCACCTTGGCCCCAGCTCTTGCCTACAGTTTCCTGGCTGCAGACCACCTCTTGGAGAGACAGTGTCATGTCACTTCAAGAGGGTCCCATTTCCATATCCGTGCGGGTGGGCTATGTGTACTGCACTCATGAGGAACCCCAGAATCTTCAAACAATGAAGGCTTATTTCCTGCCATAACCCAGGTCTGATTCTGGACAGCAGAAATCTCTGCCCCACAGAGTCCTCCCTTGGGGACCAGGCTCATGAAGTCTGTCATCTGAACCTGCTCCAGGACTCATGAAGGAAGCCCATCACATGGGTTCTGTTACTAATCCCTAGTCACCTTTTGAGACCTCCAGCTTTTGACAGATTTTTTTGCCAGCAGTACTTACTATAATTTCTCCACTTACAACGTTCTGACTGCCAGCTGTGAGCATAAGTGTTATTCTTTACAAATGACTTGATATCAAAGATCCAGACTCTCCATGTAGCCCTACTTAAAATTAATGTACAATTTTCACTGGGCTGCAAAAAATTATGAAGACAGCTCAGGAACCCAATATAATTGCTTTTGTGGCCCTAGAAATACAGGTGCCACAGGAAAGTGGCCATTATTAGGTCTTTATCAAGTAACTGCTGTTCACAGAATTCTTGAGGAAGACAGAAAAGAAAAGAGAGCTTAAGGACAACTTCTCCATGTTAGAACTTTGCCTGGCCCCAGCCTGAGACCTCCCGCTGCCCCCACCAGAGCAAATGGCCATTCCCTTCTGTACTTATCTTGTCTTGTCTTAACTCCTCCTCCTCCTCCTCCTCCCTTCTTCTTCCTCTTCTCCTCCTCCTCCTCCTCCTCCTCCTTCTTCTTTCTTCTTCTTCTTCTTTCTTCTTCTTCTTTCTCCTCTCTCACTCCTCTCTCACTTCTCTCTCTCTTTCTTTCTCTCTCTCTCATCAGATGTTCTTTTGTGGGGATTAAAAGCAAATAAACACCATCACTCTGAGTATAAACACAACACAGAGCAGACTAGAGTATGGACATGTACTATATCATGTATTCAATGCTAACTTGAAAAGTGTTGCCTCGTGACTACTGTGCATTTCCTCCCTGTATTTCCAAATTAGCTTTTGTCCATGTTTAGAATATTGCTGAGAAGATACCAAAGACCAGTTCTCAGAATAGTGTTATGTCTTACATGACTTTGAGAATTACTGGACACGGTCAAGTCTCCTAACTTCGTGGAACACTCGTTGTGTGGCTTGACTCTGACCATGCCATCTACCCTTTCTCCTTCTCCTTTGCTGGTTTCTGGCATTTCCTTACCTGTCAGCGGTGGAACCCCCAGGGCTGTAGTGCAGGGGACACTTGCCAAGCTGTACCCAGTCCCCAGGTGAATACACTCTATCTCAACAGTAGAGTAGTCAGAATGGTGCTTTCAAAATCAACTCAGATCAAGTCAAACCTTTGCTCAAAATCCTCCACTGGATCCCCATTGCTCTCAAAATAAAATTCTCTATCCAGTGTGAGTGCCCAGCACCTCTTTTCTCTCACCTCTTCCCCATTGGCCTCTTTCTCTGGATGCAGTCCCTCAGACCCCTGAATGGTCCTCAGTTATGTAGCACTCTCCACTGGGCTTTGCACTTGCCCTTCTGCCCAGTCTCTGCCCAGCCTCTCCCTCACTTAGGTCTTTGCTCACTTGTGGGCTCCCCACCTTCCCAGCATGGTTATCTCTGCTTATCTGACACACAATAGCAACCCATGGTGGCAAAGCCCTTTGCCTGCTTTGTTCACATGTCCCCAGTGCTCAGAACGGTTCTGTTTGATAAATGTTCACTCTGTGATGGGAGAAATGTGTTGGCATAAGAGGGTAACCCCAACGATCATGTATGCATGTTTCCAAATGATTGCCTTCTTGTTTCATAAGTTACGGTGGCATCAAAGTTGTCCGTAGCTCGATGTCTTATCACTGATTTGTGTTTCAATCAATTTACATTAACAGCTGAGAAAGGTGAAATTACAGCCTGCGTGCTCCTGACTATGCATCCCAGCCATTCAGACCCTGCTTCAATTCCTCAGCGCATCCTGCCCCTCCCACCTTTTCCAACCCCCTCTGCCTTGTTGCCAAGGCCAAATTCATCCCTCCCTCCAATGTCTCCTCTTCAAGAGGTATCTTGTTCCCCATGCTGGCCCAGCCTCCTCCTTCCCTGCACACCTTGAGGGCTGAGCTGTCACCCTATTCTATTTTTAGACTCATACTGCGTGAGCTGGCCTTTCTCCATTTCTAGGCCTGGTTCTTTGAGAGCTACATCCAATGCACACATTCTCCTTCTGAGTGCCTTGAACACAGGTGGCCATCAATAAAGATTTAGTGAATTAAACATCTGAAAAATTGGAGTAGACTGAGTCCTTTCTGCTTTTTAAAACCCTACCCTGGCGCCACCAACACAATTCCTCTATTAACTCAAAAAAAGATGGCTGTCATTGGCCCCACAAGGCCACCTGTGTAAACTTTGATGAAGCATCCAAAATCCTAAATTCACAGTGGCCCAAAGAAAAGGCCCTTTCATGGACTATGGGATAATGACTGTGTCCACGAGAGAATGCTTACAGGACGGGCGTTAAATAAGTTAGTCTTGTGAAGTTGTCTGGAAGCGAATCACTCAGGATAAAATTGCATTACATAGCATTAAACATTCTAATACTAAGCTCTTAGATCATTTACTTTTTCCTTATGAATATCTTTCTTTTTTTATGGTACAGATTTGAACTCAGGGCCTACACCTTGAGCCACTCCACCAGCCCTATTTTTATGATGGGTTTTTTCAAGATAGGGTCTCACAAACTATTTCCCCGGGCTGACTTTGAACCACAATCCTCCTGATCTCTGCCTCCTGAGTAGCTAGGATTACAGGCATGAGACACTGGTACCCTGCTTCTTATGAATATCTTTGTGTGTTCAATGAACAGCGGTGTCTCTGGTTCATGTAATGGCAATAACATTTGATACTTTGTATCATGTATGGACCAGGTGGGAAAAATGAACCTTTTTCTTCTCACAAGAGTCATCACTGAAGCCTCCAGCTATGTCTACACAGCCCTAGTCAGCTACTCCAGCTCTTCTCTGTGCTCAGTCCAAATGTTCATGGCTTCCTAAGCTACAACAAATCAGAGTGGATGTACGCTTGTGAATGCCAGAGGATGCCCCTTGCTAGTGTTTGTTATGCTTTTACATTTTTCTTTGCATTTCTTCTCTGTTCTAACTCCCCTCTACCTCCAAAATTTTTCTTACTTTGTGAAGTTTCGTGTGTGTGTACACACACTAACTCCTAACGTAAACTTCTCCCCAGCTGGGAGAGCTAACTATCATCCCAAATTCCATCACCCCCTTGCTTTACTTCTTGTATGTGCTGGATTGCATTTGTATATGAATCACGTAAAGATAGGTATATGTTTTAAGAAATGCATAGTTGTGTGAACATCTTAGAGTGTACCATACCAACATAGATGGCAGAGCCTGCTACCCACCTAAGCTATGGGCAGAGCCTGTCACTCCCAGGCTACATCTGCACAGCATGTCACTGTACCGGATGCTGTAGGCAACTGTAACTTGAGGACAGGTGTCTGTGCATCTAAACTGAAAAGGCACAGTAAAGATGCCGTGTGACAGGGAAAGTGGACGCCTGTGTAAGGCACTTAGGAGAACGGAGGTCTTAGGACTGAAGGTTGCTCTGGTGAGTCCGTGAATGGGGAGTTAGTGTGAGGGCTGGGACACGACTGTGCAGCAATGAGGACTTCACACACACTGCACTCAGGCTACGCTGAATTGATTTTAAAATCTTTCTCCAATGAGAAATTAGCCTTAGCTCACTGTAACTTTATCAACTTACTTTTTTAAAATTTTTGACTCTTTTATAATAACACAGCCTAACCCACACAATAAAGGGTCGATTATGGTGATATATGTCCTTAATTCCAGCTACATAGGAAGGGGAGTTGGCAGAATCATGGTTTGAGGCCAACCAGGCCAAAAAAGCTATAAACTGGGATGGTGCCACACATTTATAATTCCAGCCACACAGGAGGCATAGGTTGGAGAACCAGTCCAGGGTCAGCCCTCGGCAAAGTGAGACCCTAACTGAAGCTTAACTAAAATAAAAGGGTTGGGGGTGTGGCTCAAGTGGTATTGGACCTGCCTAGTAAGGGCAAGGCTCTGAGTTCAAGCTTTAGCACAACCAAAAAAAACGCTTCAATTACATTGTACAGTTATACAAAGACATTTTCTTTCTTTGTATCCTTATTCTATACACTTTTTTCAATTTTAACGTTATTTATCTCAACTTCTAAAGTTTTTTGTTGCAGACACCTATGGTTCCGAGCATGAGATGCTGAGGTGGGAGGATCACTTGAGCCAGAAGTTCAAGACCAGCCTGGACAACACAGTGAGACCCTAGCTCAGAAAAACAGAACAAAAGCAACAACCAACCAAAAAAAAAATAAAAAAGGTTTTGGTTACAAACTAAGACACAGGCATATATGGGTCAGGGTCATCCATGTCTCGTCTTCACCTCCTCATCCTGCCTGGCTGGCAGCTCCTCGGGAGCAGTAACAGGTGTAGAGCTGTCACTTCCTATGACAGCAAAGCCGTACCCCTCCCGATGGGCCTGCCTGAAGCCATTATATCGTCAACGTTTTCTTATAAGCAGCAGGAATATACTCTGAAGTAACCATAAATACCTGTGTGAACACCAAACAAGTCACAGTCACTGCTACCATTGCCAAGTGTAGTGGACTGGACATGGCTATATGGACTGTATTCTCACTTAGCCTGGGAACCCAGCAGGTGTGTGGGATGCACTGTGCCACGTACAACCATTAGAGGGGTGCCACATCACCAGGAGACAGGAATCATTCAGATCCATTACAAAATCCTTAGGGACCAGCATTATCTATGTGGCCCAATGTTGACCAAAGCAGCATCATACAGTGTGTGATTGTATTCTACTCTTTAAATGTCTAGTTTAGTTTATCTTTATAAAAAGGATATGGTACACTCTATAAAATTTTGAGAACTTCTTTTATATAATGCTGTATTTCTAAGATTCATCCATATTTGCACACATTGCTCTAGTTCAAGGTCAATAAGGTCAACAAAATTTCTGAACAGGGCCATGATAGGAAATATTTTAGGCTCTGCAGGCTACATACGGTCTCTTGCACACATTCTTTTTTGTTTATTTAATAATTTTTAAGAAGGTGTAAAAACCTTCATTAGCTGCTGACAGTATAGGGCCAGTTTCTAACCTCTGCTCAGGTTCCTCAGTTTTGATGGCTGTAGGATAGCAATTGAACCATGAAAGTTGTTTCTTACTCTAGGGAGGGTCAGCCTTTTGTTCTGTGTGGCCTTTAACTGATGAGGTCTACCCACATTAACGTGGTCAATCCACTTTAGTCAATCTACCACATTGAATGTTAATTTCATCCCCCAAAGTACCCTCATAGAAATACCATGTTTGACCAAATAGCATGGGCACCCCAAAATCTGGTCAAGTTGATGCATAAAATTAATCATCACAAGCAGAAACAACTTTTCTCTGAAAATAAGTCTTTACCCCTTTCTGTGAGATATCCTCAAACCCTAAGTTCTTGGTATAGCTAACAAAGTCCACCCAGTTTGGAATGGAAATGTTCTCAAGGTCCCTAACCTCCTTACCCTGCAAATTCAAATGGCTCTCCCACCACCCTCACCTTGACTTTCCATTGCCATGTTTCCTGTGGGATTCATGTAAGTGTGAACATACTTACACACCCCCATGTCTTATCCTTGCTGCTGAGTAAGTACCTGGTGGATACAGGAAGCAGGGCGAAGGGTCTCCCGACATGTGCTGGGTGGATAGATCCAGTACGTTGTAAGAATCCGGGATATACAAGAGGGCTGCTATCTGTATCTTATTTTCTTAGGGTTGCCTGTGCCCTCTATTCCTGCTTTGAACCAAGCAGACACTCAGGAAACATATGTGCATTTGAATATGAAGCTATGTACTTCTTTTGAGAAGATTATTTTACATAACCAAACTTGACTATTCCCCAGATCGCAGAAAATACTTGAGTAGGTCTCTGCTTTTCCTAAGTCACACATCAGGCTTCTGAAGATGAGAGGCAGAGGGTACAGCCTGAGAGGCAGAACGGCATGAGTTCAACCCTGGCTTTAGCAAGTCCAGAGTGACTTCAAACCATGCTTCTGAGCTTCTCTGAACCTTGGATTATTTTTCTCCTATAAGGAAAAATATGTGTCTCAATGCAAAGCCATGCATCTTCTGAGAGACCATTCCAGATTGCCTGATCCTCACTCTGTACACATTGTAGACAGTGGATAGCAATGAATAATATATCTTGCCTGTAGATAAGCTGACTCTGCTCCATCCTGCCAAGGGCCACTGGACTTCCCTGAGTAACTGTGGAAGAGGCCAGTTTGCCTCCTTTTGTTGTGTATCCAACATCCATCATCCATCAATGTCCTTTGACTTTCCTCTGAACCAAGATAACACTTGCTTGTTCCCCTCATGGGTAAAGTTAAAATGTTGAATGTTAATGTTAAAATGTTTGTTCTTATCTCTGTGAGCATGATGGTATTTCCAGTTAAAATTTCCCTTTGCATACTCTTCTGTAAAACAGTGACATGGTGATGGCAATCTCAAGGAGCTATTTTGATGTCCATCTGCACTTGACCCTGGAGAATCCTAAACGAGGTCCTCTTGCCCCTTAGTCTGAGCTCTGTGGTGGCTCCCAGCTGCAAGTCCCCATGTACTTCTATGACACATTGCCTTGCTTCTCTCCTATCCCACACTCTCTTCCTCCTTCCTCTCCAGCTGCACAGGCCTCTCTGCTATTCTGTACAAGAACACACCAGCTCAGGACCTTGCATGGTGGCTCTTCTCCCTGGAGTTCTTGTCTCCCAGTTGTCCATATGGCTCCCCCATTCCTTCAGCTCTTCACTCAGATGTCCTCTCCCAGGGGGCCCACATAGAAATTCAATACACCCCCTAACAGCTCACACCTCCTGCCTGCACCCTGATTCATCCGCCCCCATCCCCTTGCTACCGCATCTTGTACTCATTTCCTGCATGTACCATGGCTTCCCTACTAGCAAGATGGCCTGGGATGATTTTATTCTGTTCCGTTCACTTCCATATCCTCAGCTCCACATCCTCAGCACCTACAATGCCCTGCACATAGTAGGTCCTCAATAAGTGACTGCTCTGAGTTGATGCACAGAAAGAGCTCAACCCAGCTGGGCCAGGGGGCTCACACCTGTAATCCTAGCAACTTGGGAGGCTGAGATTGGAAGGTTCACAGTTACAATTTGGGGAAAAAAATTCCCCAAATTCTATCTCAACGGAAAAAGCTGGGCTTGGTGGCTCATGCCTGTCAGCCCAGTATAAAATAAGATGAACGTGGTCCAGGCTAGCCTTGGCAAAAAGCAAGACCCTATCTCCAAAATAACCAGAGCAAATAGAGCTGGAGGTGTGGCTCAAGTGGAAGAGCATCTGCCTAGCAAGAGTGAAGCCCTGAGTTCAAACACGAGTACCGCAAAAAATAAGAAAGAGCTTAACCCAATAATTGGCGATAATTAACTGAATAATTTTTCACTAACTCATGTTGTTGGACACCTTAGTATTTAGTTGGCATGCCCCATCCCCGCCCAGCACGGCCTTCACAGCCATCGATATAGGAAGGCATGGGTAGGGGCAGGAGAAATGGCAAGGAAAATTGATCAGAAAGATTCTCTGAGTCTGCCTCACAGTTTTTCTGCCACATCGGAGCAATTGAAGAAAACTGGCAGAAATAAATGGGATGGCTTTCCACAGAAACGCTTAATTGCAAGAGTGAAGGGTACTTTTTCCTTGGTTAAGCATGGTAGACAGGGAGGTGCAGTCCATGCAGATGGGGAATGATCTCCAGACCATGACCCAGCTGACCCCAGGGCTTCTTATCTCCCCAGGGCACCTCTGGTTCCTTGTGTGATGCTCTGAACACTTCAGGTCCATTACTGCCCCAAAGAGGATCCTCGTTTTGGCCTTGACAACTCCTCTTTTAAGAAGCATGCTCCATTTTTTAAAATTGATTTGGATTAAAACCACAAACTGAATTTTGTTCCTAAAATAGTTTGGAAACAAATGGAATTTTTTTCTTAAATCTTCCTTCCAATTAATTCCTCTGCTAATTAGTTTTAGCTTTAATTGATTTTGAGACCCATTTTGAGGCACTTAACACTGGCAGGCAGCCTCTGTCTTCCCATCTCCTTCAGCGATGTCATTCAATTAAAAACACATTACAACATTTTTATGGAAAGAAGTTGGGGGCACCATTTTGTTTTTTAAAAGGCCTCTACCTTAACCACTGTGGCTAAGTTACATGAGGAACAGTCTCTAGTCTGCTCCCATCCCACTGTTCTTTGTCTTGCTAGATGATAGCTCCAGAACAAGAGCCCCAGCTCTCCAGGATTGTCTACAGGACTTTTATTCTTCCACTGACACCAATGCATCATGTGCCAAGATTGTCCTCTGCCTATTTTGGGTGTTCCAACATACAGAGAAGAAGCATTTATTCATTTGTATATTCCATCTTTTAACAAGTGTCTATTTCAGGACACTGTAAAAATCATTCAGCCCTGTGCCCTCCAGGTTGGAGACCATCAGCCGCACCAGACTGTTCTGGTCGGGCACCCCATAATCCAAGATTACTGTGAATATGCTCTCAATACTTGTACAGTGTACAACCTGAACAACTATACTAACTGTACTGCCTGTATCCCAGGAGGTTTCTCTCTTTGAGATTCCTATCTTGAGTGGAATGCTAATGTGCCAGGAACCGGTTGGAACTTGGTCTTCCCAATGGAACCATCCTGAAGAGCCTGACCTGCTACTCAGTTTCAAGAGCTACCCTGGTGCCCAGCCTTCCCAAGGCCTGAGATTCTCCAAATTGGTGTTTAAGTCTCCAAGACATCTTAATATCCTCCCAATGGATTCCTTTCTGCTACTTTAGCCAGAGTTGGTTTCTGTTACTTAGAACCACAGAACTCTGGCTGAATTAACAGTTATTAAGATGAGTATGTATAAAATCATTCCATAATGATTATGTGTGACTACATATAAAACATTTCAGGTATATACTGGATAGGATCTATCATATCTATCCTATAGATAGGGTTTGTGTGGGGTGTGAGAGAGCAACTCTAACAAAAATGAACCATTCTCTGATAGATTATAGATTATTTTTATTTTCTCTTTGATTATCTTGATTTTCTAAGTTTCTAAACATGTGCTACTTTTTAACAAGAAAAGACTTAAAGTATGCACAGAGCCCATCCCTGCCAAGATTGTAAGGATTTTGAGCCAAAGCCTTGTTTCTGAACACTCACACTTTCTTGCAAGTTTCTACACATGGTGGATTCTCCCAAGGGCTATTGACAGTTGAAGATTTCGGGATTGGCTTTCTGGCTTCTGAGGTGTGATAAACGAGGATCTTCACTTTGCGCCTTTCTGAAGTCTATCCCTTCAGTTAGAAGAGAATGGGAAGAGAGGAATCATCCATGTTTTCTCTTTCTCCAAACTGGAAGGAAGGAAAGGAAGTAGGGAAATGGCTTGCGTGTTCAAGGATGCAGTTTCTGAACAACCACAGTGAAGCAAATCAGCATGAGTGGTCTCCCATAACTGTCGCGATATGTTTGGGGCTTCTGGCCCAGAGATAAAGGTGGTGATGTGTGATCGGACAATGCGTCTTGAGTCTACAAAGCCTCAACCTGGAGCATGCAGACCCGCCACACAGGACTGGTAAGAGGAAGTGGGCTTGCATCCCACCTAAGCCCAGGCCTGGCTGGAGGAATGGCTTTCATTCCATTGACTGGAATGATCATGCAGGAATGAAAGAAATCATAGGAAAAGAGAAGGCAAGGTCCTGTCCCTGGAGGTAACTTCCATTGTTCTCGGGGAGACAAAATGAAAGAACATGTAAAATAAAGACTAAAATAAAAACAAATCCAACCCCGTGCAGGATCAGAGGCTAGGGTGTGTGACACAAGTGATAAAGGATGCTGGCTGGAGGGTACTTGGTGGGTTGTGGTCCAGGAATGATGCCTGGCTCTGAGTCTCAGCCCAGAGGACTCAGGTCAAGAACAAAGAGTCATAAAAGCAAAATTTGGACAGGGAGTTCAAAGCCAAGGCCCACATTAAGCCCAGAACCAGTCCTTGCCAGAGCAGGCAGTCACCTGCTTAATGAGTCATTAGAAACTTCTCATTCAGTTGTGATGCTGCTTTGCCTGCCCCCGTGTTTCTGATGTCTGTTGCAAAGTGGCAGGTGCTGCTTCTCATGCAGACTTTTATAGTCAACTGGGGGGGCAGCTTGGGCAGTCTGGTTTGCTTTAGGAGATACCTAAGACCCTTTCGTAAAAGAGGGGCAGACAAGGCCCCTGGTTCTTCATCACAGAGTGGCCTTCCTGTCCTGAGACTCAAAGTTCCGAGTAACCTCCCTGCTTCCCAACAAGTGCGTCTCTGTTCTCCTCCAGTCTCCTGGCATGGGGTCTCCAGTACTTGTATCATTTCACCAGCAGCCAACAGGCACCAGGAGGATTAGAAGGCTCATTTGTCCCTTTGGAAATGTACAATGTTTTACTTCTAAAATAGTAATCTAAAGCAGAGACCTGGTCATTGAAGACAAAAGGCAGGCCCATTATCCCTGAAAGGACTTGGGCTTGTGGACACACCAGGTCAGTCCCCAAGTGAAGACTGGCTCATTTGAAGACCTTCCATGTGGGCTGCAGTGAGCTCCCAACCTTCAGAGACCTGGCTCACCAACCCCATCACTGCCAAGTACCTAGATCCCGTGTTAAACATACTCAGGGATGTGAGTTTATTTTGAAGGATTTTTATAACTTTTGAAGCTACTAGAATCTTATTTGGTCGAATCTTATTTGGTCTGATCTCTCAGAGAATCACATATACCCAGGACTTCTTCCAAAGTGAGGGGAAAAGACCTTAAACATACCAACTATTTCCAGGTATCATAAAATTTCTGAATGCTTAATAGAACAGCCAGTGACATTGGCTGGGACAGTAGCATTGAAATGTTTTGTTTATTTCCCTTTTGCAATTTTGGCTTTCTCAATTAAAGCCACAACATTTTGTCAGGTCTCAGGTAATTTATACATCCTTGGTGATCCAGGGGTTGGGAATTCTGCCTGCTGGCCCCGCTGGGAAGGGCTGTCTGTGTGTCTGTGGATGTAGTGCTTGTGTACAATTAGGCACGGTATGAGTTCAGCAGTGTCATGGAAAGAAAGAGTCTTGAACACTAGTAAGAAAAACTATGAAAGTCCTGAACATTCTCATCTCTAGAAGACTAAAAGGACCCTGAAGTAGAGGAAAGAGTATAGCGGGGTCTTCCCTGAGTCCAGCTAAGCAAAACCTCCTAATTCTGAATTCATTGACTACAGTAGAATTAGTAACTTTGCCTCATCCTCTGGGCCCTTAGAAAGCACCAATGTGGTCCTGATTCTACTAGAAATAAACCCATATTTGGGGTTGCCTTATGCTTTGATACGTATAAATCACTTTTCACATATTATGACCAGAAACAATTTATTCACCTTCTTGTCCATCGAGTAATTCACTCAACATCCTATTATTACATTCTTAGTCATAATGGGGAAAGCAAAAGTGAGCCAAAGGAACCTGATTCCAGGCCTTCTGACGTACAAACACATTTCAGTCAAATAGGCAAGAAATACATGAAAAGTTACAACCAAAAAAGAACATTGCATGCTACAAAATTGCATACCAACATATTAAACAGGATAATACATCATGACTGCTTAAGGTTGGTCCAAACTTATTTATTTAAATAAATATTTTTAAACGAAAATAACTTAATGATATTCATAGATTAAAAGGAAAAATACAATATGGTCATTTTTCCAGATGGAGAAAAAAAATTTGACAAAAATTAATACTGGTTAATGATTTTAAAATTTTGCAAAATTAAGCCAGGCACTGATGGCTTACACCTGTATCCTAGCTACTTGGGAGGCTGAATTTGCGAGGATCATGGTTTGAGAACAGCCCAGGCAAATAGTTCACGAGACCCTATTTCCAAAATAATGAGAGCAAAATGCACTGGAGGTGTGTCTCAAGTGATAGAGCACCAGTTTTCCAAGTGTGAAACCCTGAGTTCAAACCCCAGTCCCACCAAAAAAAAATGCACAAAATTAGGAATAGAACTTTTCTCAATCTGTTAGAGCATCTGTGCAAGTCCAGTAGTTAATAATATTCTGTTGTTGAAATGCCACACTCGTTTCCCCTGAAGTTGTAAGCAAGTCAGGGGATTAGCTATAGGCATTGTGACCCACAGTCCTCGCCAGAGCAAGAAAGAAGGAAAACAAAATAAACATGTAACAATTGAGAGAGGAGAAATAAAATTTTCACTGTACATGATATACCTTTGTATGCAGAAGGAATCTACCAAAATCTCTACTACTCTAGTAAGTGAATCTATCAAAGTCACATGCTACAAGGTCAATGTCAAATTGTTTTTATAGATGAGCAATAGGAAAACAAAATAAAAATAGCATTTAAAATAGCATCCAAAACCACAAAGTATTTCAGCATACATTTCTAAAAGATGTCAAGATCTTTAAAGTAAAAACTACCAGATACCGATGACAGAATTTAAAGAAGTGCATTAGTAAAGAGACACACCACGTTGTGGACTAGAAGACTGTGTTATTGCAGTATCAGTTCTCTTCTTAGTGCTCTGTAAATTCTCCTCACCCTAAGCAAGAACTCTAGTTGGCTCTTTTATAGGAAATAGATAAGCTACTTTGAAAATGTACTTGGAAAGGCAAATGATATAGAATTGCTATAACAATATTTAATCCAACAAGATCAGAGGACTTGCTCTCTTTGACTGAAAAACTTGCAGTGAAGTTTAACTACCTAGTGTGACATTGGGGGGCACTAAAACATCCAAGTAAATCACAAATGTATGGTGGATGAGAAGGCCACAGCAATTCCAGGAGGAATGGAAAGGCTTTTCAACAACCAGTGCCAGAACAAGTGGATATTACAAGCAAAATCAATCCTTAATCCCTTCCTTACACCATATACAAAAATCATCTGAGGTAGAGGATGAGCCAAATATAAGAGCTACGACCTCCAGAGCTTTTTGCTTATTTTCCCCAGGGCTTTTAAAAGAAAATATAGGGAAGTGTCTTCATGACCTCAGGCTAGGCAAGGATTTCTTAGGTCACAGAAAGCATAAAAAATAAAATAAAGCAGTTGATAAATTGGGATTACAATCAAAATCTCTTCCTCACCGAAAGACACCATTAAGAAAATGCAAAGACAAGTCACGGTGATGAGAAAGTATTCACAATACCTGTAGCCAACAAACACTTTATATCCAGAATGCAGAAGGAACTGCAACAACTCAACATTAATAAAATGATGGAAATGAGCAAAACAGTTGGGTAGAGTGAATGAACAGTTCACAGAGCGAGATGTATAAATGATCAATAAGAGGGTGATGATTTGCTCAACACCACTTCTCTTCAAGAAAATTACAGCCGGTGCCGGTGGCTCGTGTCTGCAATCCTGGCTACTCAGGAGGCAGAGATCAGGAGGATCTCAAATAGTTCGTGAGACCCTATCTTGAAAAAAATCCATTACAAACAACAGTGGTATAGCACCTACCTAGCAAGTGTGAAGCCCTGAGTTCAAACTCGAGTACCATGAAGAAAAGAAAGAAAGAAAATTGCAAACTAAAACCAAAACGAGCTCCTGCTACACACCTACCAGAACAACCAACGTTAGAAAGAACCACAGTGATAAATGTTGGCAATGGCCTGGATCAGCCCAATCACTACTTATAGAGGGAGTATAAAATGATTACAATAGCAACAATTTGGAAAACTGGCATTTCTTAAAACAGTCAAGGTACATCTATCCTGTGAGTCGACAGTTCTTAGGTATTTGCCAAAAAGAAATGAAAATGTGACTGAAAAATCATGGTGCAAGCATTTTTGTATCAGTGTCATTCGCAATAGCCCCAAATATTTAACAGCACAGATATTCCATAGCAGAAGAATGGACACATAAATCATGGTGCATTCATACCATGGAATGTTACTGAGCACAAAAAAAGGAAAGAAAAGCTGTAAACTACTGATCCATGTAACAATGATGAGCATCAAAGGTATGCCAGTGAAAGAAGCCAGCCACAATCTGTATGATTCTACTTATATGAAGTTTCAGAACCAACACAATTCATCTCTCAGGTATTAAAAAATCAACTAATTGTTCTGGGATGATAGGTGTTTGCATCTGTCAAAACTAATTACTTGTCAAAACTGATCTAACTCTAAGCTTAAGATCTATGCACTTTTAACTGGGGTAGTGGCTCAAGTGGTAGAGCTCCTGCACTGCCAAAAAATAAAAATAAAAATAAAAAACCAAAAAGATCTATGCACTTTACTGTATGCAATTTGTATCTGAAAAATATAGTTATCACAAATAATTATAAAATTTCAACATGATATCTGGTTTGAGTGAGGAAGTCCCAGCACCACAAGGAGGTAAAAAAAGGACTCCTGGACAAGGGGACTGAGACCCTTGGGATGAGGATAAGGACAAGTTAACAAGGCCAAGAAAGGCAACAAGAAAAGGTCCCCTGGCCAGAGGGTCAGTGGCACCTTTCAGAGCCTATCTGATGGCCAGGGAATCAGTTCTTGCTGCAGAACAGCAGTGCTGTGAGCTTAGTGACTTAGAACAACTCACACTTCTCTCCCACAGTCTCAGGCCTTAGCTGGATGCAAGCCCTGCTGGATGACTCTGCAAGGATGCAGTCACAATGCCTGGAGGGCTGGGGTCTCCTCTGAAGGCTTGACTGGGGAAGGACCAACTGCTATGCCTGCATGGCTGTGGGCAGCATTCAGTTTCTTGTGTGTCCCTGGACTAAGGGCTTCAGCTGCCAGCTGACAATGGAGACTGCCCTCAGTTCTTGCCAGGTGGGCTTCTTCATAAGCTACTCACAACATGGCAACTTGATTTTCCAAAACTTGATTTTGTAAGATGAATGTCTGAACCTCATATACCATAATCACAGAAGTGACATTCAGTACCTTTGCTGTATTTTGTTAGTTAGGAGCAAGCCTCAGCTCCCATCCACACTCAAAGGCAGGGAGCACACAAGCAAGTCTGTTGAGCATCATCAAGGTGGCGGAGTCTGAGACGGTCCACGCCTGCTACACTCAGGCAAGCTGCAGGCTCTTTAGGCTGACTATCTGGCTAAATTCACCCCCGCCCCCCGCCCCAAACACCTTAAGACCAGGATTTTCTAATTGCACACAATAATAATACATGTTTAATAATACAATGGGATCATCAGACACATGTACACATTATCTAATGATCAAGCAAGGTAGTGAATACCCTCCCCAAGCACTAGACCCTTGGTGTCTCTGGTCTACAGTTCCAAGGAGGCCACCATGGAGGACCCACGCATGCTCACGATTCAGAGTCCAGCACTGCCCTGGCATGCTTGATTCATTTTCCCAAAAGTTGCCCAACTTCTAACAAAGACAGTCTGCCTTTCAGCTGATCTCAGATTTTCACTCTATTATCTCAACTAAGCACTCTAAGGTGTTACCTTGCTTTTTGGGCACCATTTGCTTCTGGGGATACATACTGTATTTTCACAGAATGAAGGGCAGGAAACACTCAGGAGATCACACGACTTAAAGACAACTGATGAGAACTTGGGACTGACTGAGAGCTCTGCGTCTGCTGTGAAATGCATGCAGGAAATTTAAAGTTTTTGGTTTTGAAATTGCTGATTTTTAAGTTGATTATTTTGGGGGCACACTTGATCAAAACCACATATAATAAACTCACAAATAAGGTGGGCTTACTGTACAGTCCTCACCCACCAAGTTCACAAACCTGCCTTTCTATTTTGGAATAGTCACTCGAAACATTGTCGCTATCTGTGGTCACCCCACAGCACAGTGAAACTCTTGCCACTGATTCCTCCTGTTACTTGAAACTTTGTATCTGTTAACCAACCCATCCCTGTCTCTCCTGTCCCCTCTCCAGGCTCTGGTGACCACTCTTCTATTCTCTATGGGAATATAGTCAACCTTTACAGAGTCCACCTAGGAGTGAGACACAGTCAGAATTAGTACGATCAGAGTTATTATTCCCATTTCACAGATGAGGAAACTGAGCCCCTGAGAGTCAAATCCTTGGCTCAACTTCCCACAGGTAGAAAACAGCAAACCCATATTCACACCCAGACTCGTCTGACTCCGAAGTGTATATACTTTGTGTTTTACCACCCTGCCAGACATTTGCTAATGTGGTGGCATGTGCACTTGTCTATTTCATCCTCTATAGCAGCACTACACATAGAGAAACTGAGGCAGGAAGACACAAGTTCCCCCCAATGACAGCAGTGCCATTCCTGGAGCCCCAGCCCTGCCACCTGCCCAGGCAGGATCTTCCCTCACGTCCCCTCAAGGAAGCAAGCACCTCCAAATACAGATCTCCGGGAGCTGGTACCTTGGCTCCAGAAGGGCCCCAGTTACACCTTAGGGAGCCACGGTTGAGTCTTTTTTTTTTTTTTTTTTTTTTCATTTTTCTTTTATTATTCATATGTGCATACAAGGCTTGGTTCATTTCTCCCCCCTGCCCCCACCCCCTCCCTTACCACCCACTCCACCCCCTCCCGCTCCCCCCCTCAATACCCAGCAGAAACTATTTTGCCCTTATCTCTAATTTTGTTGAAGAGAGACTATAAGCAATAATAGGAAGGAACAAGGGGTTTTGCTGGTTGAGATAAGGATAGCTATACAGGGCATTGACTCACATTGATTTCCTGTGTGTGGGTGTTACCTTCTAGGTTAATTCTTTTTGATCTAACCTTTTCTCTAGTTCCTGGTCCCCTTTTCCTATTGGCCTCAGTTGCTTTAAGGTATCTGCTTTAGTTTCTCTGCGTTAAGGGCAACAAATGCTAGCTAGTTTTTTAGGTGTCTTACCTATCCTCACCCCTCCCTTGTGTGCTCTCGCTTTTATCATGTGCTCATAGTCCAATCCCCTTGTTGTGTTTGCCCTTGATCTAATGTCCACATATGAGGGAGAACATACGATTTTTGGTCTTTTGAGCCAGGCTAACCTCACTCAGAATGATGTTCTCCAATTCCATCCATTTACCAGCGAATGATAACATTTCGTTCTTCTTCATGGCTGCATAAAATTCCATTGTGTATAGATACCACATTTTCTTAATCCATTCGTCAGTGCTGGGACATCTTGGCTGTTTCCATAACTTGGCTATTGTGAATAGTGCCGCAATAAACATGGATGTGCAGGTGCCTCTGGAGTAACAGTCTTTTGGGTATATCCCCAAGAGTGGTATTGCTGGATCAAATGGTAGATCGATGTCCATCTTTTTAAGTAGCCTCCAAATTTTTTTCCAGAGTGGTTGAGTCTTTAAAGGAAATCCAATTCGGTGCCCAGAAAAGTCCTCATTATCTTGCTGAGGTTGGCAGTTGAGGACTACAGTAGCTAAGATCTCGCTAAAGGACTCCTGGCAGCTGTCCACAGCAGCCTGGTAGGCAGAAACAACCGCCTGTCTGATGTTAGGATGAGGCTACACCAGCCACATCTCCCACCTCCACATCGGGAGGATGCTCCAAGGGCCTGAGTAGGTGCGGTTGGCCCATAGGAGCTCTGAGGGCTCACACCCACCCACCCACCCTCCCGCCACTGTGACTTATTATCCCTCTTACTAGGAAACAGCGCCCAACAACAGGCACTGCTCAGACATGGATGGCTTCTTCTTTGTCACATGGGGAAGGTCGTGGTAGTACTTACTACATAGCAAATGCCTTTCTGCTCCCAGATTTCTGGAAGCAGACATCTCAGCCCTGCATTGGTGAAGAACAGTACACCAAAAAACTACCATCCATTTGTGCTTCTCAACTCCGTCCCTTGACAGAGGTTGCAAACTTTGGCCTGCAGGTCAAATCCACCCAGCATCTGGTACTTTTTTATGACCTTCAAGCTAAAAATGGTTTTTATATTTTTAAAGGATCATAAAAAGAGACACAAAGAAGAGCTGGAGACAGAGAGCATATGTGGTGGAGCCAGAAATATTTCCTGGTGCTTTACAGAGTCTGCTGCTCCTCTGTAAGTCCTAACAGTATTCTATAAAGAGTTTCTGTGGTCAAGGGACTTCGGGAGCCACTCAGTTAAATAGTGATCAGGGTAGTGGATGTTTTTGTAGATGCATACCTTATCAGAACCTTTACTAATGGTGTATTTTGAATACCAAAGAGGGAGATAGGGTACAAAGTGGTTCCCATTCTTATTCTGCCTCCTAACACTTATCTTATAAGATGTGGTTTAGGAGCTGCCTTGTGCTCAGGCCCTTAGAAGTGTGCTGTTTTACAGGCCTGTGAACTTGGACTGGATGCAGTCCTGCTGATGGTTTTGTGGTCCTTTGATATCTGACACTTCATAGCCGGAGAGTGTGTGGTTAAGAGGAAGGGCTGGCTGGACACCTGTGGCTCATGCCTATAATCCTAGCTACCTGGGAGGCTGAGAGGGTTGTGTTTCGAGGCCATCCCAGGCAATTAGTTTATGAGGCCCCATCTCCAAAATAACTAGAACAAAATGGTCTGGAGGTGTGGCTCAAGCAGTGGAGTGCCTGCTTTGAAAGTGCAAAGCCCTGAGTTCAAACCCCAGTCTCACAAAAGGAAGGAATCTGGACCCAGGCTTATTAGGTTCAAAACTCCCTCCACCCGCCATCACCTGGAGACCATGGGACATGCATAGCATCAGTCTGTGCCTTAGTTTCCTCCCCCACAAAATGGGGGTCATAATAACTGCCTCCCTGAGCCACTGCAACAATTGAAGGAGATGGCATTTGTGAAGCCCGTGGCTCGGGGCTGGCTCAAGGAGGCTCTGGAAAAATACTAATTATTGCCATCATTTGTCCCCAGAGTGGAAATGATGGGGCTGCCTAACCATGCACAAGGAAGGAATTTATATAGAGGAAGATGTGTGTTTTCCTAGAGAAAGGTGACTACTTTCCTTCTAAGGAAAAGAAAAGTTGTATTTTCTTGTATAAAGAAAGTTGTATAAAGAATGTATTTCCCAGGCCTGCTGTCACAAAGAACTGCAAACTGAGTGGAATTCATTCTTGCATGGGTTGGAGGCCAGAAGTCCAAAGTTAAGTGGTCAACAGGGCTGTGGTTGTACTGGAGTTTCTAGGGTGGAAATTTCCTTACTTGTCCCTGCTTCCGGGACATCCCTTAGCTTGTGGCAGTGAGGCTCCCCATCTGAGCCTCCATCTTTCCATGGCCTCTGTGTATCTATCATCATGTCATCTTCCATTTTCTTATAAAAATCCTAGTGGATTGAAAACCTCCCCAGCCCCCAATATAGGATATCTCACCTTAGCAAATCCTACCTGCAGCAATTCTGTTCTCAAATAAAGTCCTGTTCTACTGAACTGGGGGTTAAGACTTCAACATCTCTTCTGCAGGGAACGCAATTCAACTCGTATCAGCAAGGTTTTGCAGCCTTGCCACGACTGACATTTGAGGCAGACTAATTCCTCATGGTGGAATCCACACACTGCAGGATTTCTAGAGCATCCCTGACCTCTACTCAACTGTGCCCCTCACCCAGTCAGAACTATCCAAAATGTCTTCAGACATTGCCAGATATATCTCAGCACCAACTTCCCAGGTTGAGAACAGCTGGCTTAAAATGCATACTTTCTAGACTAATGCAAAACAAAAAACCTTCTCCAGCGGGACTGCGGAAGTGGTTGGTGTAGCAATTAGGTCGTAAAATGTGGAGATTCTTCTTATAGCATATTGCTAATAATAACGACTAAAAATTTTGCTTTGTCCAGCTGATCTTTGTGCTGAGATAAATATCCCTACCTGGAGACCGCTGTTACTCTCGTTAGTTCATAAGCGAGTCATAGCGTCACATGTAAATTGCCTGGAAACAAACCAGAATTGGTGACATAATAATAAAAAGGGGGATGGAATTCTCCAGAAATCCACATCTGTTCATTAAAGCTGTGTGTTAGTCCATCACAGCTGTTCTCATTTAACAACTAAAGATTTAAACATAATCTTTTACAGTGGGAAGTTGGTGAGAGAACAAATTCGTAAAACCCTGGAAATGGTTTGGCAATTAAGCGTGGTTTGTTTTGGATATGAGTGTTATGGAATCCTCTGAACACACAAATGAAAAATGTGGTGTCGTTACATCTCCCTTGGGGCCGTTGGCCATCCAGTGTCACCACTGCTGGGACAAGACAGGGTGTAATTAGTTTCTGGACAATGACATGGTCCACAGAGAGGAAACTTGAAGAATTTTCAAGCCAAGTACCATTGGTGCACTGGAAATGGTCCAGCCCAGTAGTCACCCATGTCACCTCTCTGTAGGCACCAAAGCTAGAAAGCCTGAGCTGGATTCATCAGTGACAATGGCAATATCACTCCCACAGCTGACCTTGGCTTTCACACAAACCAATCAGAAGCTGAGTCCAGCACCAACTGAGTGCAAATAGTCTGGTGTCCAACTGTGTCATGTGATTTGGGGGAGAGACTCCTGCCCTGTCAATGTACAGGCCTCCTCTGCCTGCATTCCCTTCATGGCCCATCTAGTCCCTAAGTACTACCTCTCTCCATCCTTAGAGACTCTTCAGTTTGATTGCAGTTGAAATTGGACCCCACTATATCTTTCAGAATGAAAGTCTGAGAACCCCAAAAGGAGAAAGTAGTATCATGGGTGCTTGGAGTCTGAGTTCAGATCTTGTTCCACTGCTGAGCACCGGTCTCCTCACTTGCAAAAGTGCACTGGATCCATGTGACCATGTGACTTCCTTTCTCTGTAGCATGTGACCATGTCTAGCATGACGCCCCAAACAGAGGGCCACTGCGTGTGTATTTGGTGGCCACTCTGGGGGTACAGAACAAGAAAGGAAGACAGTGGCAAAGTCAACCTTTGGCTTTTTAACCTCTAGGATGCACCTCTGTGGCTATTCCGAGCAACATTGTCTCTGCACGGGTGCCATCCAATTGTGTGTCTGTTTGCTGATGGGACTCGTCACTGCAAGCTGGGTTGAGCTTGGA